>NW_017306363.1:1720503-1737259 GCF_000935625.1 Nanorana parkeri
GGGCCCCGCCTCCTCTTCAGTCCCCGGGCCCCGCCTCCTCTTCAGTCCCCGGGCCCCGCCTCCTCTTCAGTCCCCGGGCCCCGCCTCCTCTTCAGTCCCCGGGCCCCGCCTCCTCTTCAGTCCCCGGGCCCCGCCTCCTCTTCAGTCCCCGGGCCCCGCCTCCTCTTCAGTCCCCGGGCCCCGCCTCCTCTTCAGTCCCAGGGCCCCGCCTCCTCTTGCATCACTGGCCCCTCCTGCTCTTACATTACTGGCCCGTCCTGCTCTTAGGTCGCCGGGCCGGGCCCCACCTCCTCCTTCACTGCGATCGCCGGGTCCAGCCTCTTCTGCAGCAGCTGCTGGCTCTCACTGATACAGCTCAGCAGCGGCTATGAGGAGGAACGCACCGCTGCACACATCACTGACAGGTTGTCAGTGATCTAACAGCGGCGTGTTCCTCCTCAAAGGCCCCAGTGACGGCCAGCACCCTGATATGCCATAGCAACCCAGACGGCCCACACAACATCGCTATGGCGATTGTTACGCCACTAGTTCTATTTCTGTGGATTCCCAACAACAAGCTAGCCTTTACACACAAATCCATTTCTTCCAACAGAGTCTCCTATCCAGTGAGGGCTCTTAGGACTATGACTATGACCTAGCCCTGGAGTGCGAGCGGCTTCTTTGTTGTTTGTACTTTAAATGACCTAGCCCTGACGGAAGTCTCATAGCATATGTAATGAATCTGAGAACACAAGACGTTTGAAGCTCCATATTTATCATCTCTTCTCCATTTTCCATGCGGAACGCAATATTGAAATGCAGTTCCCAGAACTGGCCTCATTTGCATAGTTTGTTCTCGGTCCTATCAAAGATGGCCATAGGGCGACTTTTATCCATTGAGCACATTAGAGCAGGCTCTGTTCTGCTGTGGCCTTTATCATCTCGCCAGCTCTTCATCCTTTAATATTTTGGCTGAGATCGAGCCAGAGGGTGCCAGCAATTGGCATGTGGTTTTCCCTTTGTGCGATGAAGGCTCCTGTGCTGTCAAACCACACAGCCGTCACTAACAAGTCAAAAGCACCTCATGCCGAAAAGTGTCTGAGTAAAGAGCTGCTGTTGTTGTCTATAGCAATCAGCTAAATTATCTCATACTGTAGGTTAGGTATGATAGGGAGAATCTAATTACTATGGGAACAAGGCCACAATGGCCCCTCCCCTTAGTGCAGGAAAGGGTATTCTATGTGCACCTCCAACTATTAAAGTGTGTGTACAGACAAACATGTATAAACATATATGGATGCAAACAGGTATTTTTAAAATAAGACGAATGCATTTGTATCCATATATTTTTATACTTATCTGCAATTTTAGGTTCTCTAGTACAGGACACATGGAGTTATTGAATGGGTGGGTTATGCAGCTAACTTCAGGTGACTGGACAGTGGCAAATCAAAGCAGCTATTACAGCCCTTATAACCCCTCCCACTCCCAGCCTGCCTTAGTTTTTTGCTAGTGTCCTTAGACGATGGACGCCTTCTCTCTGCTCTGAAGTTAGTAGCCCTCTTTGCAGTCTACTGTGGCCACCATGGCTGTGTGTCAGACCTTATTTGTGTGGTCAAAAGTTACCACTATAATGGCTAGAGCTCTTTCCTGTGGCCATGTGCTACTACATGGATGGTGTGGCATATAACCTTAAACAGATCTCCAGGATTGTCCATATTTGACAGATCCTAATTGCTGGTTTGCTGAGCTTTCTTGCAAGAAGCACCTTGAATGCATGCCCCATACTGGGAACGCTTGTTTGTTGAATCCTTGGATACCTATGTCAAGGAAGTAACGAGATGCAAGAGCACCTGCTTATCTCAGAAGAAGAAGTCCAAGCGTTTAGTGGCAAAATGGTCTGCTACCTCCTTCAAGAAGGGTTCTTTTCATTCCTCCCAAGCATCAGGATTTAAATCCAAGCTAGGCTCTCAGTTTCATGGTAAGTACATGTCCTCCATGCTTGCTAAATCAGAGAACAAGCCTTTTATATTATGAAGGGGTGCCCACACTTTCACTACTTGGGGGGATGTCTGTTGGCCTTCTCGGCCTCTTGGGTCTGGGACATTCCCAATGCCTGGGTCCAATTTGTTGTAACCAAGTGTTACAAGAAGTTGCCACCGCCTCGCTTTCTGCTGTCCAGCTTTCCAAGATTTGTCTGCAAAGGAGGAAGGAGGGATGTCCTCCCTATTGTTGATCTCAATGGGTTCCTGTGAGTCAAAAATTCTGCATGGGATTTACCTGCTCTGCCATCGCCTCTCTTCACCCGGGAGACTTTCTGGCACATGCAACATTACCAGTTTGATTTAGAGTTTTGCCTCTACTTTGGTCTCAGAGAATCCGAATGGGGTACTTGGACAATGTTCTCGTCAGGGAGTAATCAGCACAAGGCGTATAGAACTATGCAAAGCCTGCAGAGCTTCGGATGGATCCTGAATCTGCAGAAGTCAATGCTGGGACCTTCCCATTGCTTGGAGTACCTGGGCCTAGTATAGAACTCGGCAATGTCCAGGGTCTTCCTTCCCCTGGAAAACATCCTAACTCTCCACTTTCATGCTCAGACATTGTGTTCCAAGAGTTGCCCGATTGTTCGCTTTTTCAAGAAGTTGCTGGCCTTCTTCAAGGCAGTTACCTATGTGCAGTTTCACTCCAGGCCATTGCAACTCAACATTCTGGCTGCATGGGACATATAAGTTCAGTCCCTGCACCTCCCCATTTAATTGTCCAGTAAGGCCGGGCTTACAATGGCATGAAAAATTTCTGACCCTGTGCTAGATTTGGGGAAATCCTTTCGATATTCTGGTTGGTGCTAACAATGTATGCCAACCTCTCAGACTGGGGGGGAGTCTTAGGAAACCCCTTGGTTCAAGGGATTTAACTGGCAGAGGAACCTCAACTCCTGATCAATATCCTACAGCTCAGGCAATTAGGTTCTCCCTTCAATTCTGGACCACCCAGTTACAGGGCCACCAGGGCAGTTAAATCTGTTCTATGCCATCCAGCATGTCTTTGGACTAGACCAAAATTTTGCCTTGAGTACGGTCAGCGGCCAAATGTTTGCCTTGGCTATTATTTTTCATAGCAATGCACTCTGGCGTCTCTGTGGAACCTCATCTTAGTACTGTCAATAGAACAGAAGTCACCCTTTAAACCTCTCAGACATATCACTCGGGGCATACT
Source organism: Nanorana parkeri (assembly GCF_000935625.1). Classification (NCBI taxonomy): domain Eukaryota; kingdom Metazoa; phylum Chordata; class Amphibia; order Anura; family Dicroglossidae; genus Nanorana; species Nanorana parkeri. The sequence goes on from NW_017306363.1 coordinate 1,723,702, forward strand.
CACACCTGACTTCTGAAGAGTCCTTTTTAGTTATCCATAAGGAGAAGGAAGTGCTGTGGCCTAGGGCCTTCTTTCTTCCTAAGGTGCTTTCTGCCATTCCCCTAACCAGGACATTGTCTTACCAACTTATGCTCTGTTCCTAAACATTCTAAAGAGGTTTCTCTCCATTGTACGGATGTGGTTCTGGCTGTATGTGTTTTACCTTTCTGCTACTGCTTTCATATGCTCTCTCTTTATCATTCATGAGGGTCCCCATTTACGGCAGTCGGCTACTCGTTCCACGATTGCTAGGTGGATTTTGCGAACTATCGCTCAGTCCTGTGAGCTGAAGGGTGATGTTCACCCCTTCTGGTCAAGGTGTACTCTGCTAGGAGTGCTTCTTGGACCTTACAGAATCAGAATTCCATATCCTAAACCTATAAGGCTGCCACCTGTTCCTCTGTTCATACTTTTGCCGGGTGGAGGTTCAGGCTTCGGCAAGTGCTAGGTTCAGATACAAGGTTCTTCAGACAGGACATCTGACTTGTGAGCCCATTTTACTATTGTGCCTTGTTTGGGTTTTTTAGTTGTTTTCACTGGCCTATTAGCCGTTGTTTGCTTTCTGGCCCACCCCACCCAGTATACTTTCATTATTCTGGCAGGCAGGATGGTAATCTGGGACCTGTGGCCTGTATGTGCTTGGAGACTGGTGTGGGGAGAAGGGTGACTGTATTGTAAACTAAACCCTGTATACCCCCCTGCCAACTATCACCCCTTGTCTAGGGAGAGTGGCCACTAGGAGCACACGTATTCAGCAAGTCAATCAAAGTTAGCAGGCTTAACCCTGAGGTCAGCCTCAACTAAAAAAATTAAACCAGTTTCAGAGAGACGCAATGGACACTGTGCTCTTTAATAGGAGTGTTACAGGAGACCATTATTTAGAGAAATACAGGGACAGCCAGGCCAATAAGCATTTTCAAAAGTTGGCCAGCAATGGCAACTTCCACTTCACTCTCAGAATAGGTTACTGTGACGGACTCCCTGGCACCCCGACTGAGCACCTCCGTCAGTGATATGGCTTCCCAAATGGAACGTATTCCAAACCCTGTTACCATTACCTCAAGAATCAGGCAGAACTCATTTTGAGGTAAGCAGAATGACACAAGCCTTTATTAACACAAAGCATTGGAGTTTTATAGAAAGAAGCCCACCCCCTCCCGGTCTAGAACGAACCGGTATCAACCACTTTGTAGGAGGCTGCTTTGTCCCAATACACACTTCGAGCTGAGAGTCTAACAATGGGCTGATTAGCTCAACTGATAGGTGTGGATGGGGGATGGGAGGATAAACAAAGAGACATACACACAGTGCCTTCCCCAGCGTTAGCAATACACAGCCTGGATTTGTCACAGTTACCGCTAAACATTTAAAATGACCAACAGATTTCCTTTAAAGCTAAAGCCTGATTCTAGGAATCCATTTTCTATTTTATCCAATGTTGGGAAGTCAGGAAAGTCCTGGTGCTTACGGCAGTGTGAAAATGAACTGCCATTACTCAGTTTGCAGACTACTCAGCGAAGCCGAATTTCAGATTCCTCCGGCAGCATACAGAAGCAGCTACCTGGTGCCGTATGCAGGCTCCCGGCTTATCAGCTGCGTCCTTATTGACTAATTTGTCATCACTGGCAGAGGATGTTCCATTAAGTAACCGGCATTGAATTATGCCCCGCAGTCGTCTGGAGCTCCCCAAATCTTGGCACTATCTCTGTGCCTATATATTTCGCCCAGTAAGAGAAATCTTTAATTTAAAAAAAAAAAAAAAAAGGTTGTTCCTTTTGTCTTGTAAAGAAAACCTGTATAGAGAAATAAGAGCTAAAGTAAGCTTGACCCTTCCTAGCAGTCACAAAACAGTGTGGATAGCTCCTGCATAGGTCTTTGTGCACAGAGCTGCCATAGCTACTGAATATTTGGTGTGGCTGCTTATGGTGCAGGGCAAGGTGAGTATACACAAGTGGTTAATTAGCAGTTAGGAATTACGTTAAATCTGTAATGGAACTGGTAAGCTGACCCATGGCTTCTGTACTTTCTTAAGTTGGTGAGAAATTGTACAAATCAAGAAAGTCAGAAGTTCTGATCTGTACTTGGAACACGTAAGCAACCCAGAGGATTGAAATAAGAGGGGCCAGCATGAAGGCCATGCAACTAAGATTTTCAGAAAGAAAGCTTTGCTCGTAATAGGTTTCCTCTCAGCTCAATGTTTGCAGGTGAAAAGCACAAGTTCACTTTGCATTTTAGAACTAAGTGTTCCTTCTTTTCATTCTCAGAAAGGTACATTGTATCCACTTAGGAATATTTGAGACAATGCAGTAAGCACTGGTATGATTTCAGTAGCTCAGTATTCAGAATCAGCAATCACTGAGTAGGACTCCGGTTGCTTTGGGTTTCTGTACTTTGCACGCTGCTCTATACCTAAAGGACACTGGCCTAAGAGGAATCAATGAGCTGCCATTCCTGACCTCCTCCTGAAAAAGCAACTTGCATGGCTGTCATGCTAATTCTGATATATAAATGGGGCAGAGGAGCGCTGATCCCTTGCTTAGGTTGGGTATTCCTGTTGGTTATGGGTTGTATTAAGTAGGCCCCTCGATTTGGGAAGCCCCCAAATAAGTAGGATGTTAAACAAACTTTGTGACTTATCAGTTGTTTCTGGCCTGACTTTCTTAAACACTGAACAAATCCAAAAACTGGGTGTTTCCTACTTCACGTGTTGCTTGCTTGTCCAGCTCTGTGAAGATATTAAAGCCAGAGAGAGCCAATAATGACAATCCTGTATTTCTGCCAGCACTGGATTTTATTCACATGAATGAGTAGGGCACATGTTAGCATTATCAAATCGCATTATTTGTTGCCTTCAGTAAACCAAATTATTTTTCCAAGCTTGCTTGTGTGACCTAAAGCCTAGGTGGCCTCGATCACAAGGGCTCTGGTTAGAAGAGGCCATATGGGAGAATGTACCCAGTCTATACTTTTCAGTCAAGGGGGCCTCATCTTTTAGACTTACCTTGAGATTAGCAAATGGGCAAAGCACAATCACTGTGCAGCTTTACTGAGGTGATAGCAGTATACTGTATATAGCTGTCCCCATGTACAATTACCAATTATACATAGAGTATGGGTTTTTAAAACTTCTTGATAATGAGCAGATGACTTTGATGTGTGTATTTGAAAATAGGTATTAAAAGGTTAATGTTCTTTCATTCCTCACTGTTGCGATTCCCTAACAGTGGTCTTTGGTCATTCGCAGGTACAATCCCCCCACTCATAAAGTCCATTGTGACGAGCGAAGAAGGTCTGTCCAACAACAAGGGGATAAAAATGCTGGTGACAATTTCCTGCATCCTCATCGCGGTCCTTCTTGTCTTCGCCTTGCTGCTGATAGTCAGGAGGAGGAGGAGAGAGCAGAGACTGAAGAGACTGCGAGGTAAGAAGCTCCCCTTGTCAACGTGTAGCATGTGCGCCAAGTAGATAAGTAGGAGGCTTTAGTCTAAGCAACAACTACAATGCATTACAAATGTCAGCTTTGCCTTCTTGCTAATGGCAGCTGTGAGTTTCTGCTGCAGTGTATAGATGGTGCACAACTTACAGCTACAAGAGAACAAGTCTTTAGTTTGTTGGAGAAGCAGCAGGGTACAATGTTTTTGAAAATCTATATCCTATTAAATGTGGGATCTGAATCAGAAAATGAAAATATGGAGACTAGGTCTACTCAACGCTTGTGTTTTATTTAATATTATTATACAGGATTTATAGAGCGCCAACAGTTTGCGCAGCGCTTTACAATATAAGGAAGACATTACAATCAAAATACAGTTCAATACAAGATGGTAAGGAGGGCCCTGCCCATGAGGGCTTGCAATCTAAAAGGTAGGGGCAAGTAATACATGAGGAGGTAACTGTGTGGGGATGAATTGTCTGAGAATGTGATGAATAAGTGGTTAGTTTGAGCTGGGATAGGCTTCCTTGAAGAGTCTTAAGGGACTCATATTTAGGCATAGATGAAGCTTACCAGGCCTGGACGGTAACTTAGACATGATATCCAGGTGTAGATGGCCACGTAAGAGGTCCTCTGAGCCCCTTGTGCATCAGGCTGCTCTTAGTTTACCCAGGTCACCCTCTCCACCCCCTGCCGAAAGGGTTTACTGAAGACCATAAAAAGAAGATACCATTTCCAATGTAGACCTTTGTACTGTGCTTGGCAGAAGTGGTGGGGTTTAAATGGCCCTTTAAGCAAGTTGCCTAGACATACCGTAAATACTTAAAATTAAGCTGCCCCTAAACCTAACCTTTATCTTACTCTGAGCATACCCTAAAATGTGACCTTAACCTAAACTTTAAATATTTGTTAACCTAAATCCAAAAACGTGTCCTGATGAAAAAGAATACTATTACACCAATAATAAGTTACATTATGTGGCCAAATGTTTCTGGATGACTGACCATCATCCCTATACAAGGTCGTTGAACATTGCATTCCAAATCCACCAGGACTGTCCCCATGACACCTACACCTTACATCAGAAGGCTGGCAAGCTGTCAAGATTCTGCTCTCCATAGAGAATAACTGAGATTTCAATGGCTCTCTTCTGAACTTTTGAGCATGAATTTCTCCACAATACCTATAGCTACGGAGGTGAATGAGGTGTTGATTTTAGAATATATAAATACTTTAGTGTGCATTGTCTGGGCACAGGTTCACTTTAAGTATCCTTCACAGAAAGAGTTTTTCGAAAACAGTTGGCTTACTTTATATGGTCATTTTGAACACAAATTGTACTTAGCGGAGACCTTTAAATATTGATAACAATTATTATAGGCCAATAAACCCGCACTGCCTAAAAGTACTTAGTAGAACTATTAAAATCCTACAGTGCATTGTTTGACGTGGATAGTAAAATGAACAGACTTTTATATTAACTATAATTTTGGTATATAGAAAAGCTCATTAAAAGCAGGATATGGTTTTTAAAATACTGAATACTAAATTTTTTAAAATAATGAAATCTCTAAATTGAGCTGCACTATCCTAGCGTTAGGAACTAATCTATAAATCAAGAAACTGTGTCTCTGCCACCCTATTATTACATCATGCAGAGCAAAAACATTTTGTGTTACGTCCCTACTGCAGAATTTTAGGAAAACTAATGGAACAAATTCTCCTGGCTTCCAACTAACACAGATGTCAAGCTTCATGCTTAGATCCAGAGCTGCTGGGGCACAAGGACATCACTCACCTCTAATGGTACCATGCATCCGCCATCCTACCATGGAGTTCATAAGAGTGGAGGCCTAAAAACAGTAATTTATATTCTTCTGTTATCAGTGAAAGTCCCTCTATAGCCTTTAGATTTTTCCTTTCAGAGTGGTAAACATTTCCAATGCAAGTTGTCATGTTAAATATCTTAAAAATGTAATTTACCCTTCAGCTAAGGAGCTGGATTCCTCCTGCACTCTGTTAGACAGTGCTGCAGTGGGTGAGCGGGATTGAGCAGGACTCTACATCATTTCCCTAAGCACCTACAGATAGAGCAATGTGCTGCCAATCTAATCAGGGCTGTGAGTATGGCTATCCATTGATTGGACTATCAACAGTGCCAACATCTAAGCAGTTACAGCAGCCTGTGAAAAATACCTAATTGCTATGGGGATGCATGTGATCTCCTCCCATGTGAGAGTGCTAGCAGCCGATTGATAGGCTCAAACACTATTACCACTCCTTCATGGATCTGACACCTAGTATTTTAGTGGAGGAATGGAGGAAGGAGAGGCAGGGGTCCTTTGCACAGACCCTGTCACTTTGCCTATTCCGGGCCCTTTAAAAAGTACTAATCACCATTAGTACTGCAATGCAGGTACATCAATATACATTCACATAGCTCCCTCTGTCTTTCTCACTGTTCACAGCTCAGGGCACATAAATATGCAAATAAATACTGCAGTGCTGAAGTCTCTGGCCCATTCTCTCTCCACTTTTTCATTGGTTAGTAAGGCCAACCATCACAATGATGGACCATTTATGATGTTTGGGAAGAAGTAGAGGGTGGGCCACAGATCTGACTTCAGGACAGCCGTTATATGCATATCTTAGTGTCCAAGGAGCCCCCAATGCACTCCTAAACCTATAGAGAGCCATGTGCTGCCATGTCTACGTGTTGGCTTTATATTGCCAATTTAGTTCTTTTAAACCATCCACAGATTAACAGTACTTTTAGAAATCTTCAAATTCACCTTGAAAGTTGTATGGCTATATACCAGCCCTTCTCAGCCAGCGTTCCTTGGAATCCTATGGTTCCTCCTGAGGTTGCTAGGGTTTCCAATGAGCCGTGTCGAATTACTCTCCCACCTAAACTGACCACCAATACAAGGGGGCAATCTTCTTTTAACTCCCTATGCTAGGGCTGATCAATCTTCACTGACCACTAATAGTAGTGGAAACCACAATATATAGATTCTGCATTGCTTTTCCGTTATTATTCATTTTTTTAAGATTACTCCTGAAAATAGTTTTGGCGTATATAGTGTTGGAAATACAACAACATATTACTGATATTCTAATGTACTGATATAAGTTTATGTCTTTTGAGCTGTAAATGGCGCTGTAGTGCAATGTTAGTCTTTTATATGCATGCTTGTCTATGATACATAGGACGTTTTCCTATCTATATGTTTCCTGTACAATGCTGTATTCAGATGTAATGTTCTTCTAAGCAAGTAAAACTTAATTCAGCATTCCACAAGATCTCAGTGCTTCATCTAAACACATAACCAACATATGGAAGGTGGAATCTGCCCTGGGTGTTAAATACTCTACAACATTCTTTAGTATAACATTTTCTACAACATACTGATCATGCTAATGCACCATGAGCAATAGGTATAATCATTTTCAGCAGGGATTAAGTGAGTACTTGGTTTGCTTCGGGATAAAAAGGATGAGAAAGGCTTCGGTATACAGTATAGTCAGTCTGTTGCTTCAGGTCCTAACACCTCCAAGGTGAATAGTATTCCTATGTGCAGCAGAGGACATAATATCCTGAATATAAATTGATTTACTTTGTAAACTGCATTAATATCCTTCACGTCAGTGAACCCTTATGTGGATTCACAGTGATACAGACCTCTTTGTAAAATGCAGGCATAGTATTATCCATCAGCCTCCAAGAATACCCACAGTGCTAGGGATGTGCCTCTTTCCTGGGCTACAGAGCTACAGGCAAGCATTGATTGTGTTGCTGAACATTAGATTGCATTGTGCTAAGTGTGAAGGATTAATTTGGTAGGTGCACTCTGTGGCTGTACAGGTGTCACTGTATATCTTAGCTTAGGCTCATTTGACAGGAGAGAAGGCTAAAGATGCATTTATTGAGCTCAGCTTCTGCATATATTATTTACAATCTGGTAAACTGAACCTACTGTGCCACTTACGCTGATTCTCTTTATCCCCTTCTCTGCCGGCTAATGGCTGCATTGTGCTTGATCACTCTTTTAAGTTGAATTACTTCCAGGGCTTGTACCCTTGACTTTTCCTCGAAAACCTATCATACACTGCCTACCTAGAGGCCAGGACAGATTAGTTTTCAGCAGCAGTTCAAGTGAGAAAATGCAGATGTGAATGAATAGCTTAAAAATAAAGTGGCTCTGTCACTTAAAGCAAAAAAGCTCTGCACAAAAATTCACAGGACGAAAATTAATAGCCCATTGAAATATTAAATAACAAACCCAGATTTTGCTGCAATATTCGCCTTCAATTCAGAGATGTCCCCAGTAGTAGCTGACACCATGTCAAATTCAGTTCATATCACCTTGTAGAGGTTTTCTTTCACTTCCTGTTGCATTTCTAGGACAAGGGGTGAAGGGAAATCTCCTCAACCAGGAAAAAACAGCTAAAAATAAGATGTTAGGTTTTAACCCTTCCTTATTATTTCCGAAGCAAATTTACATGCACTGGGGCCAGGGCCGGATTTACTCTCTCTGCTGCCCCAAGGCCAGGTTCCTCAACGAGCCCCCCAATGGAGAACGGCAGACCTGCATGCTGCATACCAGTGATCTCGGCGACATCACTGAAATCACTTGTACCAAACAAGCGGCGGCTTCCTCGCTGTACATTTAGCTTTGCTTGCTCAAAGCAGGGCTAAATGTAGAAAACAACCACCTGCCCGGTGCCCAGAACTGCATGTTGGGAAATAGAAATTCCCCACCCCTGCTGCCCCTCTACTCCCTGCTGCCCCAAGGCCTTGGTTGGCCTTGTGGTAAATCCGGCCCTGACTGGGGCTCCCTCTACACTGCAATGGTTAAATGCTTGTTTTTGCCTAGGGTACCATTAAAATGCACATTTACTTGCCATATCCACTCACTTCTGCAGACTTCCTCTTCTCCTTGTGACTGCTCCCCCAAAGCCTCTTCTCTTCGGTGCTCTGTTCATCCGTCATGTGCATGCAGAGTGCCGAGGGCCCACTCACAGCCTGGAGCATTGGTGGGAAAAGAAGAGCCCTAGCTGCCAGGGGAGCAAGGGTTAAGATAAGTAAAAGTGCTTTTTAATGGTACCCTAGGGGTTGGTGGAGTTGGTATTCAACTACAAGAAGTCTATATTCCTTTTAACTCTGTTTTAGAGCCGTAAATTATTAGGTTGGTTATGTGACGGACCGCCTGGTTCCCCGACTGGGTACCTCCATCAGAAATCAGCTTCCTCTCCCCTGGAACACGAATTCTAGCATCCTCAGCCCAAACCTGCCTAATTATTGGACGTAACCAATATATTAAGATAGAAGACTAAACTCACAAAATAATAAAGATTTACCCCAATCAGACAACACCAATGTTGAAGTCAAATCAGGAACTGCCTCTGTTGAAAACCAGCTCAGTATACAGGTGAAACTCGAATAATTAGAATATCGTGCAAAGTTCATTTATTTCACTAATGCAACTTAAAAGGTGAAACTAATATATGAGAGAGACTCATTACATGCAAAGCAAGATAATTCAAGCCGTGATTTGTCATCATTGTGATGATTATGGCTTACAGCTCATGAAAACCCCAAGAACCCCAAATCCACAACCTCAAAAAAGTAGATTATTACATGCAATCAATAAAACAAGGATTGTACATAGAACAATATCGGACCTCTGAAAAGTACAAGCATGCATATGTACTCAGTACTTGGTTTGGGCCCCTTTTGCAGCACTTACTGCAATTACTTTTGCACGATATTCTAATTATTCGAGTTTCACCTGTATAGTGTATACAGTTCTGCAAGTCTAAAACATAATACAATCAGACATGAAAACAATGCAAGCAAACCATACCCTCCCGGTGTCTTAATTAAGGAGTAAGGATTGTCTGCTGAGTGTCTATCATATGTTAATTCACTCAGCTACATCTAGTCTCCGAGTTAAGTTAATCCCATTGTTAACCCAATCACACAAATGGACAAATAGACTTAACTAAAAGACTAACAATTAAATGGGAATCTCATTCCAGAGTTAACCCCTTTGGTGTTGCTGGATTCACAACCTGTACCTATAATGGGCATAGGGTCACTTAAACCAGTGGTTCTCAACCTGTGTAACCTCAGGACCCACATTTGTCCTCAATCATTAAGTCGCGACCCAAGTCGCACCGCACTGGAAGGCAAGGCATTGCAGCACTGTGCGTTTCAGTGCACGCGATTGAACTGTGGGTGGGTGACATCACTCTGGTCCAGGCACCGCTACACGGCATGCACGGTAGCTGTAAGCAATGCGCGTATGGATGAAGCTCCCTCGTAGCCATACCCTCAGCCCACCCCACCTCACGACACCAGGCATCATATTTTGAATGGCTGCTTTGTGCAAGGACTGACAGTGCTGGACAAGGTGGAGGCTGAGTAGCCTCTCACCTAGCACTGTGGTGACCCACTTCTGGGTTGCGGCCCACCAGTTGAGAACCACGGACTTAAACGTAATGCCAGGGGAAATATGCAGTATATCCACTCCACACAAAACCTGGGATAATAGTTCCTTGTAACCCCAAGAAGTCCGAGGGGGTCTCCATAGTCCTAGGTCCATAGTCTGTAGGAAGGAGGCTAGCCCCCTGGCTCCTCCAACAGCCCCAGTGATGGTTCAGTCCGTCACAGGTTATTTTTAAGGAAGGGGTATTGACAGAAGTATGTAGGCAACCTTTGCAGACGTCTGCTTCTGAATATGCTAGTATGCTAGTAACACCTGCAAAAACATCCATACTCAAGTGTGAATGGTGGCTTACAGCTTATTAGATCGACACATAGTTTTGTGGTATGAATATTAAACAATGTTTGTTTTTCTCCATCAGCCAGGGCTTCTGCAAGAAGCATTATATAAAGTTAAAGTACATATAAGTGAACTGTTTTACCTCCCATTGGCTGTGATATGCTGTATTTTACCTACAATATCGAATATAGACTCCAAGCCCCTCTACAAACTAGCTTGTGGAGTATGGCATCCCTATTTTGAGAATATACGACTCTTTGTTATGCTGTGCAGACAGCCCTTAGGTTCGCATATGCCTGCCACACTGCACAGTCAGTCAGATGAATTCACTGCCTCCTGGGACAGCTATACAGTTTCCTATATCACCTGCCAGCAGCATGATCATTTTGGTTCAATGTACGATGAGTAGGCTGGTGGTGGAGAGATGACACAGGATATTTCACATCAGAGCTTGCACACAGGGGTGTCTTATGCCTGGATATATAGTGTGGCGCATGTGTGTGACTCACAAGAGTAGCTGAACAGAATTACAATTTATTAGGCAGGAAGACCTGTTCCCATATATGTATTTGTAGTCGGGCATTTAGCCATTTGGCTGGAGTTCCACTTAAAACCCAAAGGGTTAAAAAGCAGGATTTCTTTCTGCTAAGCTTTTGCTGAGAACAAAACAAAAAAAAAAAAATATTGTTACATTGTTCTCAATGTAACAATAGAGAGCATTATCTCTGCAAACAATCCATTTATTGTCTGGCAGGAGTAATGTAATATTCCTTAGTGGTGTAGCTCACCTCATTCCTGCTCATGCCAGGTGTGTACGGCCCTGCTGGGGTTTTATTGCTGGTCTGCTGCCAGACAGACTATAGTTATTAACGTTTACATCTGAACCCAATCACTAGAATCTTATATAAGCTGTAACAATGTTAAAGAAATTCCAAAAGGTGTTTTCAGCCTTATTAAATCTGAAACCGTGAAGACAATACCTGTTATGGGGTGACAACTGTCTTCAAATTTTGCTCCTGTATCGTCCACCCTGTCACAGGCACCCCTGGTGGAGACCACAAATGGCTGTACCGACACATGTTGCTCATGTATGGTCCGCCATTGGCAGCACCGTCTGAAAAAATGATGTAAAGCCACTAGGGATGCGCCGATATCAAGTACCGTACTTGGTACAAGTACAGATACTTTTCCAGCTCCAAGACTAGACTAGAGAAAAATACAAAAGTTAGGAGGCAGCTGTCATTTGTAAGGAGCACACGGAGCTCCTGGGATTTGTACATCTCTATTTTAATGTAAGATATTTTTTTTATAAATATATATTAGGGATGCACCAATACCACTTTTGCAAGTACAAGTACTGATACATTTTTGTTTATGGTCATGTGACAGTTTTTCTAAAACAATATCGATTTCAGGACAGTGGTGGAGCACCAGAGCTAGATTCCAGCTGCAACTTCTGCAACCCTGTGAGTTCTCATGAGAATGCCAAGTATCGGCACTAGTATCTGAACTGGTATCGGTGCATCCCTAGAAGCCACACAAGTGCGCTGAAGCAATGTAGAAAGACGTGGCTGAAAAAGGCAAGCGCAGGTCCAGGATAGGTAATGGCTTGGGAGCCATTTAGGGCTTATTTACTATAAAGAGTTGCTGGAAAGTAATTTGTTACCACGGCGTGCGGTAGCATGCGTGACTGCACATTCTTTCCAAATGGCACCCGAGTGCACTAAGGCAATGCACATTAGTCCAGTTCATTGTATTGGACTAGGTTTGTGTCTGATTTTTGGCACATCAGGGTGAGTTAGCAGGCCATTTATATGGGCTTCCGTAACACGACATGTTTAAACGTGCTCTTAAACCACCAATAGAAACCTTAATTTTGCCATCCCTGTTGACTCCAACACCTATCACCAAAATGTTGCCAAATCTCATGATTTTCACCAAAATTTTATTAACATAAAAAGAAAGCCAGAAAGACCCAGAACGATCGCACAGGAAGGTGGATGTACGTAGATGATGATGATGAGGTCATAAATGACCTCATAATCACTACTAGTCTCCCTGCTAATGTGTGACAGCGCATTTTTCAATTATTTTCCTGAATTGTCACTGCCACTTTGATAGGAATAACATAGAATACGAGGTAAATGGCACAAATCCTACATAACTTATGCATAGGATATATATGCAATAGGCCTGCGGCAAGTTAGCGAAAAGCTGAATATGGCTCCGATATTTATGTATTAGGTTAGGCAACTCTATTCTTGGAAATTCTGCATTCTGGTATCACCTCCTCAGTTTATAGCATGACCTCAATATACACAGAGGCTTTTGTGTGTACAGTAATGGCTACCAAACTAGAGAATAACAGGAGCGCATGTTATTTGTCACGTCTTACTCCATAGCTGCTCCTGAGCCATAAGCGGTAGGAATAATTGGCCTTATGCCCCTGATTGGCTGGAACATGGCCAGCAGAGTTACTTAAAGGAGAGAGCAAGAGACTGTCAGCTGCCCTCTAGGAAGCTTCACACCCTTCTTCCCACGTAGCACCATATATTGTGTGGTTCTGTCACCTCCTGCCGTAGGGAGCACTGTTTGTAAAATCAACAATCGACCTTAAATGTGTGCCAAAAAATATTATAGGTAGAAACTATAAAAAAATAAACTGTACCGTTGAGTTTCTTGTTTGTAAACTGAATTATAGTGTTTTGTTTTGTTTTTCATTTCAGATGCGAAAAGTTTGGCCGAGATGCTCATGAGGTAAGAAGATTTTGTTTTATATTTTTAAATTCTTTGTTTTCACCCAGGATTATGGTTTCTTTGCCAGCGTTTCATTCAGGAAGACATGCTGAAGCCGGTGCAGATGCCCCTGCAGTCTAGCTTTGTGAAATTTAAATAAATTGTTAGAATGACGCTCCAGCAAGTACAGCCAGCCTAGAGGGAATATCTTGTATTTTTCACCCCTGTAGATATTATTTTGAATGAATGAGTGAATTAGGTGAAATTATTTTATATTTAGAAGGATTTTGGTGAAATTAAGTATTTTAGATTATTTAGTGTTGTTGTATTCTTTGTGTATTTGATCAATCAAAATTAAAATTTTCCTTTTTTTTTTTTTTTTCTGTGAAAACAATGTAAAATATTGACTCTCTTTGTGCAAGAACAGGACCAGTATAGATGAAAGGAGTTTGTTTGAACACTAAAAAAACACTAAAAACACCTCAGTTTCTTCTTGAATGGCAAACTCCCTAGGTTTTCGGTGGGGCAGGGTGGGGGCAGGGGGGAGATGCCGGTGTGTGTG
>NW_017306363.1:1738242-1778496 GCF_000935625.1 Nanorana parkeri
GGGGGTGTACAGTTCCTCTGTCCAGCATCCCCCCCAGCTCAATGACGACACTGGTTGCCAGAAGCTGGGCAGGAAACCAGCCACAGCATCCCACTCAGCTCCTAGCAACCAGCGACGTGAGTGAGGGTGGGACGCCGGCCAGAGCGTCACAGGTAGCTAAGAGCTCATAGCAATTTGGGACATTCTGGCAAAAAAGTGGGTGTCCCTGGTCAGAAGATTTCACTTCACTTTCTGTCCCTGTGACAATTGGATTTTGAAAATGTTGGGTTGTTGTGGAAACATGGATTGGTGATAAAACTTCAGTGGAGACACCTTTTTCCCATGAACACTCTTACAGGAGTGAATTTCCCTTCCTGGGGGTAGATTTCATCTCACTTCCTGTTGTCTCAAGGACATGAAGTGAGATTAAATCTTTCTAATGAGCATACAGACAGCAGTAAAAACCTCATAATGACCCGGGAGAAGAGGTGGGCACCCCTCGTCTGCACTTCTAACAAGAGCCAACTTCCTGTAATGTACATACAGTACTAAGAACCAGACCCAAAAAGGCGAGCATCCCTCATCGGTGCGAGCGCGGTAGAATTACAACTACTGAAATGTTGTGCGGTACACTTTGGCTGCATCCTGGGACCCCCTGCAGGACAGTAATAGCCTCCATTTGTAAGTAGGAGTCGTATGTAAGTCGGATGTTAGTAACTTGGGGACTGCCTGTGGTTTTAAATGTCAGTCAGTTGAATCATCAATTCATTTATTAAATTCATTCAACCTAAGCTGAAAATGATCTTGGCCGGACAGGACAGTGATATGTGATTCCAGACTGGTCAACCGTCTATGACTCCCTCAGTTTTTGTAATAACCAATTTGGAGAACAGGGATTTTTTATTTTGACTTAACATTAAAATGAAAAAGATTTGTGATCCGAAACAACTACCATGAAGTGAATGTCGATATCAATGTTGTTGCTGTGCTTACAGAGAATGGTACGAACAAGAAAAAAACTCCCAATAAGTGACCATCCTGTGTGTAAAATCACCTTGAGAGAAGTCAAAAGAACAGCCAGGCTTGTTCAAGATGAGACCAGCAAACCACATTACATGAGTCAGAAATTGAAGTGGATTATGTACAAATATCAGGCCATAGTACATCTAGTAGGATCCGTTGAGGATCCTCATTTTAACTCCACAGGTTTCTATAGGGTGATAATCCTCATCCCTTGTGATGTAATTAGTCTAACGAGCAGTATATTTTAATATTTGATGCGTCCTTGTAGAGGTAAGGCTTTGGTTCCTTATGTCAGAGCTGCTGCCATGATGATCGGCAATCTAAAGGCTGGTTGAGAATATTCAAGTAGAAGCAACAGGAGAGGCGGAGGAAGCAAAGATCCATAGACTGGTTGAAGGATGAAGATCCTTGCACTGCAGGCAGTGGTGTATTCTGGTTTGGGGCTACCCTAGGCAAGAGAAAACTAGGGCACCTTCCCCACACTAAATATGCTGGATCTCAGGGGGGCTGTGCAGGATCTGTGGTGGGCTCTGCCATAGACCCCGCAGAGCCCACCACAGATCATGCACACACCCCCGAGACCCTGCAGACCCGTGCAGGATGTGTGGTGGGCTCTGCCCACTATAGACTCCACAGAGCCCACCCGAGACTCTCAGGTGGGCTGTGCAGAATCCATGCTGGGCTCTACAGGGTCCCTTTAGCAGCAGTGTGATCCTCTTACCTTCTGCTTGGCCTCCTCCACCGGTGGACTGGTGCTGCAGGACCCGGCCTGCTCCTAAGCCTGACCACTCTTCGGTGACTCGGCTTTCTACGGCGCGATGGTGCCTTGGCCCCGCCCCTTCCTGATCCCATGTCACCCCGGCCTCGCCTCGCCCCCTCCTGCTGCTCCACCTTGCCCCCTCCTGCTGCCTCCTCCTCGCCGACTCCTCTGTGTCGTTTGACTCCTCCGCCCGGCTGCCTAACCGTTTTGGGGGCGGCATTTTTGCCGCCCCCCTGAAAACTGCCAACCAAGGCGAAGGCCTTGTTTGCCTCGCGGCAGATACGCACCTGACTGCAGGTCCTCAGGTACAGCTTCCTCTCAAGCAAGGAGGACATGGAGAAGGACAATAGTGACTTGGCCAAATCGCAGCAGATCTCACACTGCCAATATGCAGCATCAGACTGCCAAGGCACAAGAAGTACACTGTTATTTATCTGGAGACATTTTTAGATGTTCACGTGTTGACTTTAGGTCCACTTGAACAATGACTTTATTAAATTTTGCTTATTACTATTAGATATTTTTCATGCAGTCAGCAGATGGCGCTCTAGTCTACCTTTCAAATAAGAAATGTATTACTTTCACCTCTGTTGAAATAATCCTGCTGTTTAATAAAGCAGTTACTTATCTCTTTCTACACAGCTTAGTGCAAGATTTCAATTACACAAAGAAAGCACAAAGCAAGCGCCACTTACTGTTCTGTCTTTTATGCCTCTAGAGCTTTTGAAACTGTTGCTGTTAGCTCTACTACTGCTGTTGCTATGCCAGTGGTACAGAGTAATAAAGATAATATCTAACAAATAGGCGTACAGAAAATGGACTTGTATCTTAATACTCAGAATTCTCTCTTATGCATCATAAATCGTGCCGGTGGCTAAATGACCTACCTGACAAGCGCTAAGCCAATTATAGAATGTAAAATAGTGGAAAATAGCCAACAACATAACTGGTTTTGTATGCATATGGACAGCTTTTCAGCACTGGAGAATAGTTGCTAGTAATGGTGTTTATCACTGACCTTCACTTTGAGCCCCTATGGCGTTTTTTCTTTTCTGTGAGATAATTGGAGGGATTGTGTCAGAGAGTCTATTTTTAGGAAGTATCAAAGCTTTTATTGCCTTCAAAGGGCAGCCAGTGAGTTATAGGAAAAGTTATGTCCTCTGTATAATGAAAAATGGGCACTCTGCACCTCTGACCACCTCCTCCCCAATAACCAAGTCCATCCTGGCTCTTTGTTCCTGTGTCCATTCTGTGATGGATTAAAATGGATCGGCGATAATCTGGGGTCCAAATCTCCCCATTGAGTGGAATAAGGGAAATTCTTGCAGAGCCACGGATACACATTAGCACAGTCTCATCAGGTTGCCCTCTCATACATGGTTAGACATGTATAGCAGACAGATGTTGACAGATCTATCTTCATGATTTCAGAAATATGACAGCACTTTACAGCCTGAAGTTACACAAAGAGCCTATGCGCACATTTTTATGCATTGACGCACGTTTTATTAGGGCAGTCCATTCAGTATGAGTCTCGACATATGAAAAAAAAAACAGGCATACACTAATTTTAGCCATTGGAGTGCACCAGAAGGCACAGTGAGGGGAATTTTGTCAATACTGGAGCAGACAAAATCTGTAGCAGCTGTGCATTGCATCCACCTTTCATTTTCAAACCTTAAGTGAACAGTCTGAAGAGAGAAGCTGATTGGTTGCCTGGGTTGCCATGGCATCTTAGGCTGTCGGCCGCCACTGGCGGCTGTGAGGCGGAATGTGTCGCTGTCCAGATCACTGACAACCTGTCAGTGATCTATGCAGCGTAGGGTTGCCACCTGTCCAGGATTTGAATGCTGTGTCCGGGTTTCATGGCAGCAGAAACCCGGACACAAGATGTCAGGCAGACAGGGACAACTAAAATTAAGATCGAGGCTACTGGCCCCCCACTGAAAATAGTCTCAACTGTGATATTTACATATAAATGGGATGAGCTATTTACATATGAATAAGCCGCGACTAATTTTCCCCCCAAAAAATGTCCGCTCCTCGCTAGAGTGTTCGCTTGAAGAAAAAGTGGCAAAGCTAATGCAGCGGCGCATTCCTCCTCACAGACCCTGCTGAGTCAGTGACAGCCAGCAGCTGCGGGGGAGGAGGTTGGGCCCGGCGTAAGCAGCAGAGTAGGAGGCAGGGCCCAGTGACGGTGGAGGAGGATGCGGGGCCCAACAGCGACCATGGAGGAGGAGGCAGGGCCCAGCAGTGAAGAAGGCTGACAGTGGATCGGGGCTGACAGGTAAGAAGTATGCAGGGGTGTGACCAGCCCACCTGAGACCCTGCACAGCCCACCATAGAGAGTCTAGGGTCACTCTCAGGTGGGCAGTGTAGGATCTCAGGTGGGCTCTGCAAGGGCCCACAGGGCCCTGTGATTTCTAGTTACACCCCTGGCAGGTGGGTTTGTTTATAATGTATATGTGCATTGAGGCACCATACTGAAGCAATAGCAATGCACATATACAGTGCTTTATAGGGCCCATGCATTAACATGCACATAAGTGTGAACTTACTACTAATACTAGTATTTACAGAAAGAAAATTAGGCAGAATTCACGAATTGTCACTCAGTTGCTGAATGTAGGGGTCTGCCTTCATTATCACCATCTGTGCAATCTCAGTCTTCTAATCAGAACAACTGTAGTGTCTGTATCCTGTTAGAAGCAGACAGTCCCCTTTAAGGCTGTCATTGACCTTCACTAAATAAGCAATACAGCGTTATAGCGTTCCATACAACACCTTAGGAGACATAGCCTGCACTTAGCCTACACTTATGGAGAAGCATATTATCCATTGCCATCAATACAATGTAAACATGTGTTGTACAGGAAATCCACTATCAGTATTAGGTCACTTTCACCACCCCCAGCGAAATGCAATATGTATGTCTATTATAAACATTGCAGCTACTTTTGTGAAAACACATCCAGTGTAATGGCAATGACCCTGTCCTTCTATAGGACTTGTATTCACATTATAGAACGGAATGGAACACTCGGCCCTGACAAGCATTAGGTGAGTCATGCATTAAATGGAAATCCCTCAACAAAGCAATCAATTTAAGGCTGGTAATTGGATTATACACACTCAGGTTAATATAAACTATATACTTGAGAGCCCACGACTGAATTTAATGCACAGCGGACTTTTGCAGCGCTGTCATTTTCAGGTTGTTAAGGGGATCTGTGAAAGGGCAATTTCTGTATAACGGTCACGTATTGCCTGTATAATCTCACATACTGTACCTTGCTAATCACAGGACCGGCTCCTATTAAGTGTACGGAGCGCTGCAATGAAAATCTGTCCACTTAGCAATATATTCTCATTACCCTAAATCCTTCCTTATGAATGCAGCTTTAAATGGGGCATTTTGATCTTTATGTTAACATTTCATGATCGTGTTTTCCTAAATATGCAATAATTATTATTTACACTGAATTGACCTTTGTGTTTTTATTCATTTTCATTCCCTGTGTGTATGGTATATAATTGCTGCTTTTCTACCACTTACTGCCCACAAGAAAGTCCTTACTGGGTATTATTTCCTGTCATATGTATATGTATATATATATATATATGGGCTGAGAAAAACGAACATGCACTATATGTACTCATAGTACCCATTCAGTCTATTGCATTGTGGTAACATGCATTAACACTAGCGTTGCCACTTGCCCAGGATTCACCCAGATAGTCCGGGTTTTGAATGCTGTGTCCCGGACACAAGATGTCAGGCAGACAGGGGCAACCGAAATCAAGATAGGGGCTACTGCATCCCCCCCCCCCCCCCTGAAAATAGTCTCAACTATGATATTTACATGTGAATGGACGGCACTATTTATATATGAATAAGCCACGACTCATTCTCCCAAACAAATGTCCGCATGTCGCTAGAGTGTTCGGGTTTTGCCTGAAGAAAAGGTGGCAACCCTAATCAACACATGATTCCAAGTGTGGTGTGCCATGGTGTCATGCATTATAAAAAGCAACCCAAGGCACTATACAGTAGCTGACAATGCATCCATACTGTAGCGCTCCATTGTGGTGCACTGCAAAGAAAAAAAAAGTAATGGGCGTTTTTGTGTGCCCACTGACTTACCAATGTCTTAAGGAAGGGGTGGGCAGGCTCTATAGCTGTTGTGCAACTATAAATCCCATGAGGCAGCTTTGGAAGGGATTAGAATCTCTAGAACCCAGGCTGATGCCCAACCTGTGCCCCAGGGGCCCTTTGGAGCCCAGCAGTAGTGGTACCATACTCTCAGTGACTGCCACAGTACAATACTTTTCTGTACCCACCCCCTCCCCCGTCCGTTCCGCCAGTCAGCGCTGGAGGATCGGAGCGGGGAGGGGGGAATCCAGCCCCTCCCCTTTCACGGCAGGCCGTGACAGGATCGAGAAGTGAGCGAACGCCGGTATGTGTTCGCTCACCTCCCGATCTACTGAGCCGACCTGTGACAGTCTCATTGTCACAGGTTGGCTAGAACTATGAGGTGAGTGAAAAGCACTCACCTCATAGTTCTCGTTTAAAGGCATATGTAAAAGAAAGAACAGAAATGTCATATATTTCAGCTTGCCAGTCATCAGATGTGGTGGCTGTATTCGTGTTCTCTTTTTAGGCTTTATTCCCCCTTCTGTTTATCTGGTGATCCTGCAAATAAAACACTTTTTGTAACTATGTGGCTACGTTCATTGCTTTGCGGCTAATATCAAGAAAACGTTTTCGAGTTTCAGGCACTTACATTAATTGTAATTTAAAACTACTTTTAAGATTCTTGTAATATATTTATGACTACATTACGTGGTGCATTTATGTCTGCCTGGACCCTGGCTTTAAATGTATTTTGAGATGTATTTTAATAGACTAGCGGTCTTGTTCTCAGTATAGCAGTGGTGGTCTTCCACTTGTATTCATTAAAGTCCGCTCAGATCTACCGCCGTCCTGTGAGAAAAGCATAGAGGCTGGTACTTTCCGCGAAAACTAGTAGGCGGTGGTGACCCCAGGAGTCTTTCTGTTCTTTCATCCTGCAGGCCGGAGCCCAGGTAAATAAATCATATTATCTGTGCACTGAGGGCAAAAAAAGCAACATCCGTGCCTTTCAATAAATCTGGCAGTCCCACGTCTTCTGTCTGAAGTGTCTGCTAGCTGTTCACAGAAATGAGAAGGTTTTTGTGTTAGCCATGTAAGAAAAGAGAGTGAAATATTAACACTCTGAGCACTCCTTGGTCTTTGAAAACACTCTGTTCAGAAGTTTTTTTCTTCTTCCTTTTCATTTAGGGGCCATTAGAGTCTTTATATACTCTTCGTTTCACTCCATAATGACCACAGGCAATACATCTATGGGCCGGTCTAGGACTAAGGGTCCGATTTATAAAGCCGCATTATGGCCTTACCTGCGCTATACCACTGCTTGTAATAAAGGCCTCTTTATAAAGCACAGTGGCATGCTTTATAAATGTTCGTAGTGCCTTGCTTCAGGGCTCAAAAGCAAGCAAAAACCTGTTAAAATAATGAAAAGAGAGAAACAATCAGTAGGCAAAGAGTCCAATAACATGACAGATTAATGAGACCAGGCTGGCCTCTCCACTCACTAATCAAAGAGTGTTTTCTCCAGACTGCATGTGAAGCATTGGTCATTGGGACATGAAGAAATGATTTGCATGGCTCCAACGACTGCTTTGATTGCTTTAGTCTCTTCTCACCATACCCTTTATGGTTATACTGCCTTGTTGGGTCCCAAGTCATACTCCATAGAAGCCATATTTTCTATACACTGCGATGATGATGGCCAAATAGCCTGAAACACAATTCCCTGGAGTAGTAGGTGGGTGCTTTCCTCTGGGGTTGATTCTTGCCTTGTGCACAAGTCTTGTTCCTGGCTGTAAGCAGGAACCCTCCTTTTGGTAGCGATGGGGCTGCTCTTGTCTGGCTAGAGGTTGGAAGCACAAGATGCTCCCGGTGAAGGTGCACCCTGGGGGACCCCCCTGTATGGTACTGGCACAAGGTCACATCACTCGTGCTTTTCTTGCACAATGCTTCTTAGGCAGTCCTTATGGCGAGCTAGGAGCAATTTTTCACTTCACAGATAACTGAGGTTCTTTCTAGGGCCTGCCCTGATGTTTCGAGTGAGGATCTGTGGCCCTAATGGGTCTTGTATCTTCTCCCATCTGGGGGTGTGGCTTCGGGAGAGACCCTATCAAGTACCTGGTGGACTAGAGTGTCTTGCCCCTGTCAGGAGCCTT
Source organism: Nanorana parkeri (assembly GCF_000935625.1). Taxonomy (NCBI): domain Eukaryota; kingdom Metazoa; phylum Chordata; class Amphibia; order Anura; family Dicroglossidae; genus Nanorana; species Nanorana parkeri. The sequence goes on from NW_017306363.1 coordinate 1,746,290, forward strand.
GCGCCCAGGGGAAAGGGGGTTCAGGGATACTATGGCCCTCTTTTTCAGAACAGGACCAAACACCCTTGTGCATCTTTTTTTTTGTGTCCTGTGATTTTGTGGTTATGTATTCCAGAATCCTGCTGCACTCCTTTCCGGGTATCCCTGTCAGCATGGGTGCTCGAAGTGACCGCGGATGACGCAGCCAATACTGAAACTTGTTAAAGATGTCACGTGTGTTTAATTGATTTTGTGGTTCACTCTTTTTCTCACAGGGGGGTTTATTGGATTGACTGCAGAGCTTCAAAAAGAAAAAAGAAAAAAAAGGAAAAGCTTTATGCAGTTTGGAATTATTGGCTTTACAATATTAGGCTATATTTGCAATATATACCAGCGGTTCTGAATGTGCATCTGGCCAAAGGAACGAAAAGCAATAATTTGCATGGCTCCGCCCTCTGCCCTGAAATGAGGAATAATCCTCTTAGTTTTGTGATATGTGATGGAATGAGACATATGAAGATCTTCTATTTGAAGAAAGAATGAACTGCGTTAAAACAAGAAGGAACATTTTTAGTGACCGAGTATGTGGATAACTAGCAATGCACATTAGAACGATCATTCTCTTGTAAACAGGACCCGTAAAAGTGTGATTTATTGTTTTTATTACTCTTTTCCCCACCCGTGTTGTCTGTAGGAGTCTGGCAGCGAGAAGCTTGTTCAAAGCAAGTCTTAAGTGGTTGTTAAATTCACAAATACACTTGCTGGTTCTCTGGAACTGGAATTTTTACTTGGGACTTGTGGGAATATTATGCCTCCTCAACCCAAGATTACATGAGAGATTGTTTAAAGGACAACATCACCCAAATTGTTCAGATTTGTGGGGTTGCTGGCAAGTTGAATCTCTTGTTTCTTCTTCACCATACCGGAATTAGCAATCTCACCCAACTTCTGCAGACAAAGAAACCTAAATGGTGTCATACTGATTGGGTTACCCTTAAAGGAGAACTATGGGGTCAGTGTTTTCCCCCATAGTTCTCCTTAGGGTAACGGGAGGACACAAACTAGCATCCTCCCGTTACCCTAAGCTCGGTATACCGCGAGCTACAGCTCGCGGGATACTGAGACGCCGGAGCGGATCACGACTTAGATGACGGGATCCACCCAGCTGCGTGAGTGACAGCTGGCTCTGCCTATCTAGAGGCAGAGCCAGCTGTACCCGCCCCCTCCCCCGTCCGTTCCACCAGTCAGCGCTGGCAGATCGGAGCGGGGAGAGGGGAATCCAGCCCCTCCCCCTGTCACGGCAGAGAGCCGTGACAGGATCGAGAGGCGAGCGAACCCGGTATGTGTTCGCTCACCTCCCGATCTACTGAGCCGACCTGTGACAGTCTCAGGTCGGCTAGAACTATGAGGTGAGTGAAAAGCACTCACCTCATAGTTCTCCTTTAAAGAGACACAAAGTCACTTTACCAATTTAGGGCAAAGTGAGAGTGTCTGCACATGACAGTGTCGGGGCCTGGTGATTGATCCGTTCAAGCACTCTCAAATAGAAGAGGTCATGTGCTGCCCCATACACAGGGGAAGCAGTAAAGGAGCGTAGCTGGATTAGTATATGGGTGTAACGCACAAGCAATATGGGGTAAGGATTTCTTATAGATCACAGCCACGGATATCACAGAATTAGTATAAATCAGGAATTTGTTGAAGCCTACCTCTGTACTATAACTCGGTTAACATTCAGGGGTGCTGTCATGCGTTATGCACAATCATGAACAAAGTAATTTAATACTGCAAGGGATTAACAGCAAAATCTTCAGTATAACAGTACTATCATACAACAGTCTTATTTTTTATTACAATGGGGTTGTAGATGAGCATCGAGAATCGGATGTAATGACAACATGCATTGCATGTGCAGAAAATTTGAGTCTCTTAATAGTATAAATGTTTGTATGGAAACTTCAGCACTGCAAAGGAATAGAATGGCAGTATTGAACTTAATTTAGAAGTAGAGGATTGTATACTTGCAGTTGCGCAGCTTCCAGCGGTAATGTGGTTCAAGCAGAAAGTGGTATCAGAGGTGGTTCCCACAATCAAAATGTTAGGAAGGTATTGCTAGGAGATGAGCAGCTGGTGGTTGCTATAGATAACGAATGAGGTGCAGAGAGGATGTAATGAGTTGAGTCTCCTGGTGTAGTTCAAGTAAAGGTGGCCATACACCTTACGATTATCGGACCATCATGCCCCGATTATCGCAAGGTTCAAGTAGCCGTAATTAAAGAAAAGCACCTGGACGAATTGCGGTAATCAACCGCACGTATTTTCTTTTGCGCATGAGCAGTGTAGATCGTACGATTTTTCACGTACGGAAACGCCACTAACCTTGCGAAATCGTACGATCGACCAAAGTTTTCAAACATGCTTGAAAGTCAAAAGCCGTATGATTGTACAGTATTTGCGGTTGTACACTGCCCACACACCTTGCGATTATCAGACGAAAACGCGATTGCATACGATTATCGTACGATAATCGTAAGGTGTATGGGCACCTTAAGGTAAATGTCCTCTCAGATCAATAAGGGAAATAGACTTGTAGCGGGGGATCAACTAGCAGGGTATGTTAAGTCCTTAGTAGGAAGGTTAGGGTAAAGGCAAGTAGCTGGTAGTGGAGTGGTAGGTGAGGCAGAGGTTCCACAATAGTGAAGGTGCTGACAGGGTAGGTAGAAAAGATTCTCTCTGTCCAGCATCTGCATTCATTGCACAAACGCCAGGCGACTAAACCTTATGGCTTAAACCACTAAGGAAGGAGTAGAGACGCGAGAGTGTCGTAGAGCGTGGGGGGTCGGGGGTGGGGGGGAGTTAGGGCCACCCGCTGTGCGTGGAGCTCCGTCGAGGTGAGTATGTTACAATGGGGAGGCAATGATGGAGCATAGCTGGGTTAGTATACATGTCCAAGACTTTGCCCTATATGAGCGTACACATTAATGGCAAAGTGGCAGTTTTTCTTTAATGTAGAATTAAGGAGTTCTGCAGCTACGCTTTGATTGTAATTTTGTGGGAGAAGGGTAAGCATAATTTATGGGGGAAATCTTTTCATTTGGTTTTATTCTCAATGAGTGAAGATATGACCGGCGTAAGATACTCTTTGAAGATGCACAAAATGGATTACAGAGGATACTACTTGTTGGACTTGAGTATACACGCTCTAATTTCCACCTTGGCATTCATCTTCTGGCTGTCTTATGGTTGGTGGCACCTTCTCAGAGATCCTGAACTTGATTGTAATGCTGGTTAGGTGTTACTGGATACTGCTGGAATTCTCATAGATAGCGATAACGCAGCACTGTGAACAAACTTTCAAATCTGGCTGCAGGTTTCCTGGATAGCATTTGCAATTCATTGACTAATATACATTTTTATCCTAAAACAACCAGTTTGAATGATGAAATGGTTGGACTTAGCAAGCACACATGAGGGGGGTGTAACGATAATTTTATAATGTTGGGAGATAGGGGGGAATAACTGACAGGTGATGCTGGGAACTTTATTTTCTCAGCAGCTGGAGGGTTGCAGATTAAAGGGGGGGGATGTGTCATTTCTGCTGCACAGCAAGGCAGAGCAAAACATTGGTGATACTTTTTATGAGATAGAATTACTTTGAGAGAACAGCTTGATTCATCAATACTGTACCTTCATAAAACATGTCACGGCCACTTCTTAGTGGGAATCGTTCAGAAGATCAACAGTATATCTATTACAATAAACAAATGCAGAGAGTATGGATGACGTCTAGAATGCAATGTTCCATAGTAGTCAACCAAATTTCTGTTCACTGGCAGAAAAGATGCATTTTGATTTCTTCTTTTCACATAAAAGTTTACGTTGTGATGCCTTTACAGATTAACCTCAGGCAGAAATAATAATTTTTTAAAAATTATGTAGTTATGTGTTAGTGTATTTTTAATAACAACTAGTAAAAGTACCAGATTTTGACTTGGTAACAGCGGTTTGTGTACAGCAGAGCTCAGACTCTGAGACAAAAGAAAACAGCACAAGGATCCAGTCCATTATGGTGCGGTGCTCATGTGTTAGCAAAGAACATGCTGATATGAGGAAAGTTGAGGGTATATCTAATGAAATGGAGAATTGGTGGATTGAGAAGTAGCTATGAAGGCATCTGGAATATTGTTGGTAATGTGTTCCTGAAGGGTGTGCTCGTCAACCTAGAAAAGTTTTCAGAGATGATAATTGTAGATGGCAAACCCACTTACTGGTTACTTTGTTGGTGGTATGCTCCTGATAGTAGACCCAATTAAATGTTTCTTTGACTACTTTTTATACTGGTGTTAATAGATTGGCGGCTTGGTTCAATGTTTCCAATGTTCTCAGTGGTTTTCTTGTATTCCCAAGGTTTCCATTTGCATAATCTTGTGCAGCAGCCCCCTTTCCTGGTCAGCGCTATCCCAGCATAGGATAACACTACTGGTGGCTCTGAAGGGGTGATCTACAATAAAATGAAATAACGGGTCTCCGTGTCTTTCCTCTATAAGAAACCTCTATTATGGACCCACAGCACAACAGCACACCTGAGTACTAGGGTCGGTTGCTTTTGGTTAAGGCAACTCCGAATTCTTCTTGTCTAGAGATACATTCACTCGCTTTGCCGATCAAGCACTTACCCCCCTTCTGGTGATCAATTGAAGTGAGGTCCAGACTGTAATTATGATGCTTGAAACTTTTATTAAAGAATTTCTGGGAGAGAGGAGGAGGAGAGTTAGGATCATCTAGGCAGATGTAGACTCCAATGCTTTTCAGAGTGTGGTTACTGTTTCCATGCACAGCAGGTCAAACACCTGACACAGCATTACTTGAGGTAGAAGTTAATGACCCTTTTCTTTAGTAGTAGCTACTGGACCTGCTGCCACCAGGCTCCAGGGTCATCACATGACTAGTCCCCAGGCTTCAGGCCTGGCCTTCTCAGACCATCCATGTCAGCCTCCACACAGGCTGGGCCCGGGGCGAGAAAGAGAGAGCTCACATAGTCCACCCCAAGTATTTATCTCCTCCCCCAGAATGCACCACTGGCCATCATTCAACAGTGATTGGCTGAGGAGAGATATCCACTCATAGCAATCCCATTGGTTGCTCTGTTCTGTGACCAGGGCACACCCTGCAGTACCTTTAGCAGCACACAGATGGCAAGCAATGATAGATTGTTTGGGGGGAAGCCAAATAAACCCAGACTACAAATTAGTCTCAGGCCACATACAGTCTGACAATCACTACATTTAATAGCACCCTTTCCAGTAGGGCGCTACACTTGTCTATCTTTTTCTAATTTTTAAAATTTCTTAGCAAAATTCTCTTTTTTCCTTTCTGCAGAGTTTTCATAATATTTTTACCCTAAAGTGTAATAGGAGGATTGGTGTAAGTCTTCATTGACTTCTGCAATTCCTAAATTTAGTCTTTCTTAGTTAGCAGATGAATAAATCCATACCTTCGACCAAAAGCAATTTCTCATGCCAAAAGTGGGCCAAATGTTTTGTATGCTCCTGATCTTCTGCAAATGCGAATGGGATGGTCACCCTTAGTCCTCTACGGTTTAATGACTTAGTTTAGAATTGTAACAGAAATGATATGTCTAAAATAAGCTTGATTTCCACTTCTTTATTTCTCTTACAATGTCATATATTTAATCTGGTGTCTGTCTTTTGAGCAAGGAAAGACTGTGGTTGACGGTGTGATCCATACAGTTGTTCTCTAAAGAGGCCCCTGTTTGAATGGTAGTCCATATTTGTATCAGGGGTCCTGCAGCTCTTCTCAGACTCTTGTATGGTCTGGTTTAGATACCCGGGGAAAGTAAATCAGTAACGCTGTACCCTAGGAGTTTCTTATTTGTATTGCTGTCCAGTAGTGTTGTGGGGGTGCTTGTGCAGGTTATCTTGTTACCAGGTTTACATTTCTACATAACTGAAGGTTCCCACAATTTCCATGGTTTGTAGTGCAAAGCATGAAATCTGAGATAGAAGCTCCACACCACAAGGTAATAGAAGCAGTTTTATTCCAATGTAAAGTCAGGTAGAAGTTCAAATATGGAACCCAGCTCCTTCTGAGGCCTAAAACTCCTCGCAAAGGGCAATCAGTATCCCCGGATATAGACACAGTAATGTGTATTTCACAGTTTGATATAGAATGATGTCCTCTGAAGGTGATCACTTTAGTCGTAATATACTCAGTATTATCTTTTTTTTTTCTTCTTTTTTCCAGCAAAAACACCCGGACTTCAGACACCCTGAACAAGCAGCAGACGCTGAGAATGCACATAGATATTCCCCGAGCACAACTTCTTATAGAAGAGCGGGACACAATGGAGACCATTGGTACGTCAACTCTGTCGCTGTTTCAGCCACTGCCCAGGGCTGAGCTGTTCATGTACAATAAACGCCGGCTCCCACCCACACAATCTATATCGTCAGCTCGGTAGGCTTCTGTGCAATGGCAAATAAGCTACTGCAGATGGATAAACGACTTATGACAGAACATTATTAGAATGGTGAACATTAAAGCCCAACTCTAGCTATGGAGAACCACAGTCAGATGTTAATGACCAAAGTGATAAGGAATTTTTAGGGTTTTAGTTGTTTACTGATGTATGCGTCTTCCTATTCCAGTGACCCCACCTTACTATATGGAGTGGTAAATTTCCTCAAAAGAATCACAAACTGCAATGAGAACCTGTCTAAAGCTTTAACCTTTCTTAAAGCGGAACTCTGGCCTATCCTTCAGTCTTGCCCACTTGTACCGGCTCTTCTTCTAGACTTTAATTGCTTCCTCTGATTTCACTGAACACTGTGAGCTTCTCATAATGTGCATTACAAGCTGCAGCAAGTCAGATAGAGCCCACCATTTAGCCTTTTCCTTCCCAGCTTTATTGTATATGGCCAGCCCCTTTCATTCATGGACACTCAGTATGACTTGTGGGTGTTACCTAGGGTGGTCTGCATACAAATACAGTCTGTCTAGGAACACCCTCTCCTCCAGACTGACATCCACCCAGGGGCGTCCCGAGGCCGGATGTCACACGGAGCGGAGACCGGGTGACACCCCCCGCTGTGACGTCATCGCGCATGCGCGTGACGACACCATGCGTGTGCACAATGACGTCATCGTGCATGCACAGCCATCTAATTGACACCTGCCAGTGGCCATCTTGCTGATGGACTCAGGGAGAGAGAGAGGAGGGGACGTTCACCCGGCAGGATGAGGTATGCCGCCGGGTCACCTCCTCTCTCCTGAGACTGTCAGGCTCTCCGTCCATGACTGAGTGCCCGACTTTTTAGAGGGGGTGACACCAAAATGACTGCCAGTCATTTTGGTGTCACCACTCCCCAATGGTGTCATCTGGGTGCGGGACGCACCCCCCTTGTGATGCCACTGCATCCACCCATTAAGGTATTTGCGTTACCCCTCCGAAAATCCATCCCACTGCTTGCATCAGGGCTGAGGGTTCTTGGGAGGAGAACTAAGGTAGGGAGGAGAAAACTATACTTTGCCCAGATAGAAAAAGTAAAAGGTTCATTTGGCAGAGTACACCAGAAAGAGTTAGAGTTGCAGTGCAGCACATTTTTGAATAATCCAGCATGCTGCATATTTTGTGCATTACTTTACAGTCAATGGTAAACTCACTGAGGATTTTAATTCACACACCGTCACTCACATCGTTTCACATGAAGTTCTTCATATCCGTCAGCTGGAAGTATTCTGATAACCCCTTAAATGTTTCATAAAGTTGTAGCAGTTTAGTGTATGTAGCCCAGCAAATTCTTCCCAAGATGTTCCTGTAGGACGCTGTTTTTTTCCTGTGTCTAGAAAACGTCTAAGAGGATTACTGACTAATACAAAGAGTTGATCTGTCTCTATGGAGACATTTGTTTTGGAAACAGAATTTGCAGACCTCTTGCGGGGTAACAAATATTAATGATGAAATCGTTACACCTGGACTCTAAACTTCGTGCCATAGAGCCATTGATCAGTGCAAGCCTTGTGTAATTCATAGTGACAGATGTACCATAATTCATTTCTGACCTCAGTCCTGGTGCATAGTATTCTAGAGACGGAGAGTCTCACTTCATCCCTGTCATCGTTCTGTAACATCTAGGAGTCCAGTTGAACCCTGTAATGCAGTCAGGGTTCATAGACCATAATTAATGGTAAAGTTTTGCAGCAAGTTTTGTTTTGGCAGCACTAAGAGAGTCCTTGGCTCTGACACACAAGTAGAACAGCTCTCTGACATGCCCCCTGGACACTGTTCCAGATAAGTGTTCAATGGGGCGTTGGACTGTAGAGCTGCTTATGTGTCAGAGCTGAGGTCTGACTCTCCCTAGTACTGCCAACACAGGGTATTTTAACGCTTACTGCAGCATTTATCTGATGAAAAAGTAAAAAATATTTGTTAGTGTATTTGCAGCCTGGGTGCATTACAGTAATAAATCAAGGGGACCAATTGGGCTTTAAAGAATTTTTATTTTAGACTATAGACCAAAATGAGCTCTTTACCCTTGCATTGTGGGGGTAGCCCAGTGGTTCTCAACCTTTCTAGGGCCAGGGCCCCTTGGTAACATTTGCCAAGTTGTGTTGACCCCCAACGGTAAAATTGTTATTTTGTATGATAATTATAAATATTTTTTACTTTTTTTTTTACATTTTTATTTATCTTATTTTTTATAATTTTTATTTTATTATTGTTTATGTTTTATCACTTTTTTTATTTACTTTTTAATTATTATTTACCTTATTTTTTTAAATTTCTTTTTTTTACTTTTAACAATTTTTTTAATTTTTATTTATTTTAATATTGTTTCCTTTTTTTTCACTTAACTTCATTGCTTTCACACAGGAGCTAACCACTCCATGTGTGACATCATTTGGAGATGGCAGGTTCTAGTTATTGGACCTGTCACCTCCAATACAGGAGTTCTAGCATTGTGCTGGAACTCCTGTGACAGCTGAGATGGGAAGGCTGTGTGTCCTGTCTCAGTGTTCACAGGGAGCAGAGCGGAGAACGGAAGTACAGCCGCTGAAATCACTTGACCAGCTCCCACCCCGCTGTACTTTTAGCCCTGCATGCCCGAAGCAGGGATAAATGTAGAAAAAAACACTCCCCTGCTCTCTGCTCCTCCCCGGCCGCGACTGCTGCAGTGATATCTGGTGGCGCAGCAGAAAAACTGGCACTGCTGTGCTAGGATGAGGCTGAGGAGCCTCTCACCTAGCGCAGCAGAAGGCATGCGGCGATCCACTCACCGCGCGCCTTCTGCTGCGGTAGGTGAGAGGCTCCTACTAGCGCAGCGACCCACTCGCTTACTTTTGGGTCGCAACCCACAGGTTGAGAGCCACTGGCCTAGACTTTAGACTATACCTATTTACATATTAACAAGTAGTAAATGATCTTCGAAACAATCCACCATTGACCTCTGTAGCTGCTTTTCATGTGATGTTATTCATTCTCAAATGATCACAACAAAGACTGTTAGAAAGACCTGCTTACATTGGGCCTCATGCACATGGATGCACAAGGCCGTTGAACACGTTGCTCCTTGCACGTGTGAAAAACCGTATGCCCCTGGGTGCAGCCTGTACCCATGAGTAGGTGAGCTGGAGCTACTTACCCCGTTCATCCACCCCCAGCTGAGTGTGAGAGGAAATAGAAAAGCTGTTAATCCTGAATTTGTCAGCACTAACAGCTTGGCATATAGGCAGGGCAAGGAGCCTATTTGTCATCCTGGATGGTCCCTGAAAGGGTACACTACGGTAGCTTCTTGCTCCACCATCATTAGGTGGTTTAGGCACACCATCACCAAAACCTATAGTCTCAAGGTTCGAGTTACACCCTTTCCTGTCACGGTGCACCTTACCATGTCTGTGAGCTCTTCTTGGGTTTTTCGGCATTAAGCATCTGTTTCTCAAACCTCATCTTCTGTTCACACGTTCTCCAAGTTCAGGTGGATGATTTGGCCTGATCTGATGCCACCTTTGGGTAAGGTCCTTCAGATGTCTCTTTTAGCTGTAGGCAGTCCCTAGTTCTCTGTTGGGTTCTGTTTGCTGTGTTACCCAGCAGCCCTCTGATGCAGTGGCGTCACAAGGGGGGTGCGGCCCGCACCCGGGTGACACCATTGGAGAGGTGACACCAAAATGACTGACAGTCATTTTGGTGTCACCCCCCTTTGAAAAGTCGGGCACTCAGTCAAGGACCAAGAGCCTGACATTTGCTTGAGAAAGGAGGGGACTCGGCGGCATAACTTATCCCGCCTGGTGACGTCCCCTCCTCTCTCTGCTGGCGTCCATCACCAAGATGGCCGCCGGCAGGTAACAGCGGTACCGCGCGTGACATCAACACGCAAGACATACCCGCACCAGGTGTCACCCCGCCTCGGAATGCCTCTGCTCTGATGGACTGCTTTTGGACTCCTCAAAGGTGAAAGACTTCATGTGTCCCTCAAGAGACCAGAAAGAAAATAGGATTTTTGTACTCATCGTAAAATCCTTCTCTCGGAGTTCATTAAGGGACACAGGTCCCACCCCTCTGTGTTTGTGATCATGCTCTTGGTATTGGTTTGCTACAAAACCAAGGCATGCTGGTAGTAGGAAGGTTATCCTGGGCTGGCCTACAGTTTTTTTTTTTAATTTGTCCAATCCTCCTGTTGGTGGCAGTATAATCCAAAAGCGCCTCTGGTCTATAGTGTAAAATGAGGGCACCCAGCAGAATCAAATCTGTATGCAAAGCAAACTTCGAGTAACACTAATGTTTATGTGGACAAACATGAAATGGAAAGATCTGCACTCTGCTGCAGTTTCCTTGCTGCTTAGCAAAACCTGGTGTAAAAGACATCTGTGTACACATACGCATCCTATGCTGGGGTAGGCAGCCTTGGCATACCAGCTGTGCTGGATCAACAAATCCGATCATGCCTCTTCTTCTGGGAATCATGCCTGTGACTGTCAGAGTCTTACAACACCTTATGGGACTTCTAGTTCCACACCAGCTCGGGTGTCAAGGTTGCCTACCCCTACCCTACGCCTATACCAGCTTGTATGTCAGTAAAAGAAAAGCAATGTTTGCTAGAAAAAAGGGTTGTTAAGGGTTAACCAGGCCTTGGTGTGGACTCGGCCCGATTTTCCATTCCTTGGCAAAGGATCAGACTTCTAACCTGCAAGCGTGGAAAATGCAGATTTCAGGCTGAGGCTCTGTGCTGCCTTGTTTGGGCAAAGTATGCAAAACAAAAGAAGTCTGCAGGATCTCATGTGCTCCGGCACAGGCCGCTTGTCACATAGAAGCTTTAATGGTTAAATGGAAAGCTCGCAGCGCAATCTTCATGACTGTTTAAATAAGGCCAGGAGCATCTGGAGAAGAGTAATTGTCTTGTTCTCTCTCTGGCTCTTGAAGTTACAGATCTGACCTTACTTTCCAACTGCTGCCTGCCCCGGACAGGGATCTTCCTATCAAACTGAGATCACTGCATTCCCCGGACATAGACATCTGTACCTGACTCACCCCGTGTATGGACACAGAGCATCTACGGCAAAGCATCTGCTCCTTGTTCTGTGAGATTGATCGCAGAGAATGCAGAGATCAGTGTTGAGCATATTCAAAGCTTAAAATGGCTGCTTATTGCACCTTTCTTAAATGAGAACTATGAGGTGAGTGATTTTCACTCAACCTCATAGTTCGAGCCGCCGCGTGACAATAAAACTGTCACACGTCGGCTCAATAGATCGTGAAGTGAGCGAACACATATTGTCGCTCGGTCACTTCTCGATCATCACCCTGCAGAGAGCCGTGACTGCCACTCACGGCTCCCTGCAGGGATTTCCCCCCCCCCCTCCTCCCCCCTCCGATCCCCCAGCGCTGAATGGCGGAACGGACGGGGGAGGGGGCGGGTACAGCTGGCTCTGCCTCTAGATAGGCAGAGCCAGCTGTCACTCACGCAGCTGGGTGGATCTCGACAGTAATGCCGGGATCCGCCCCGGCTGCGGCGATCTCAGTATACCGTTTAAATATCAGTCATCTCTACATCAAAATTCTGTATTTTAACATGTCACCACATCCAGCATCCGATTTCCCTTTATTATCACTTTATTTTTTCTCACCCGGCACCCAAGACAAATATTCCATATCAAATGTTTGACCCTCACAAGACTCCTCTACTTTGTATTTTCACTTTTAAATTTCACATTTCCATGCGGCACCGGGATTCAAAGAATATTTCCATCCGTGTTGAAAACGTATGTTATATACAGAGCTGCGCATGTAAACAATTCTCCGGCTCTGGTGTCAGGGTTCAGCCGCAATCCAACAAGAGAAAAGTTTCTCCTTCAATTAATACTTTGCAGTTCTGCCCTCTCCACTGTACACAAAGCTATGGAGGTTTATTTTATTCTGCTAATGGCCTGGAACATAAGAACTTCCATTGCTACGCTGGAGCATTTTCTTATTTTAATGGGCTTTCCTGCCTTGTAAGCAGAGCAGTCCATATGGCCCTGTCATCTTCTTAAAGGTGCACCGCAGTCAAAAGTGCACATTTTGTATGGGCAACATGCAGGGAAATAAAATTAAAAGGTCTAATTAATAAATTAGCGATCCTTTGCATTGTGTTAAACTGTATTATGTTTTACATGAACATGTGTTGCATCAGCTCATTCGTAACGCCCCGCAACATGCAACAAAAAACACACATGACGCTTTTTAACCTGCAGTGTTGCATCATGCATTGTCCTCTACTGTACAGCGCATTGGGGGCGACATTTACAATATGACACTGCACATAGAGTAGGCGTTACCACAAGTTACATGCACCTTTTCCTGTGTTATATCAATTCAAAAACTCAAAGAATGCAGAAGAAAATATATATTGCTCCAGTGAGAATTCCAGGGAGCTTCTAACTGCCTGTTTGAGCTGACAACACAGTTCATCTGCTGCTTTGAAATCTCAAGCAGTGTTGTCAACCCTGCACAGTTCTCCTCTGTGTACTACAAAACCCCTCCTCTTCTTGTTATTGGGTTGAGGAAAGGGAACACATGATGTAAAAACGTTTTAGTTTTGGATTGAGCGATGGAGGGCTACAGGTATAGTCCCTGTCAGCTTTTTATTTGCCATCTGTGTCCCATTGGGGTGATTTCCCTTCACTTCCTTTCTGATACCCACAACAGGAAGCAAGAGGGAATCTCTCCAAAGAGAGGGGAATCCCTGGTGGTCAGCAGGGTCACTAGAACTAGTGTCCCCGTTGGAAGATTTCCCATCTATTCCTTTTCTTGTTACAACCAAAAATTTGGGATTTTCTTTCAGGGATAACGGTCACCAGAACAAATAAAAAGAGGGTGAATCTCTCTAACGTGGACACAGGCAGCAATAAAAACATGATAGGGGTTCTAATCCATATCTACTCCCAAACTTAAAGGAAGGTTTTGGCTTCAGTTGTACAGGGCAGGGCATTTCGTTGTTCTGCTCTGAAACGCATGCAAATCACAATCCCATGTATTCCTATGAGGTCTGTTAACACAAACGCACAGAATCACGCATAAAAATACGCCCGTTGTTGGAAATAGTCCATGAGCTGCTTATGTGGCGCATATCAGCTCGTTTTGCTCCATAGACTTCAATGGAAACGCGTCGATCAGCTTTTTTTCAGCGCGCTTTTGCAGCTGAGACTGCTTTTCGTTGGCCAACTGAAAAGGAGCTGAAAACGAACGAGCCTTAAAACGCTCTGCCATGTGAGCAGAAAATCCCTGTAAAACATGATGAAATGCGCATAAAAACATGCTAAAAACGCTGTCGCCATCTGTGTCCCATTTGGGAGATTTCTCTTCACTTCCTGTTCAATAGTCACAACAGAAAGTGAGAGGAAATCCCTCCAAAGAGAAGGAAATCCCAGGTGGTCAGTAGGAGGGTGAACCTCCCTAACGGGGACACCGACAGCACTGAAAACCTGTGTAGGAGTTCTATTCCCTCTGCACTCTATCCAAAACTAAAAAAAATTTAAAAGTTTTGACTTCAGCTGCACTTTAAGATCACTAAAGAAATAATTGCATGACCAGAAAATAAAGGTCTCAGTAAAGCGTTATTAAACCCTCAGCGTGTTTTTGCATATGTCTAGGGCTAGCAAGTAGTAGATATATGCAAAAAGTTTAAAAGAACAAAACAAAAACCTTTTGAAACAGGTTTAAACTTACTTGTGTCTTCGTCGCGCGCTCCCGTCCGAATATCTGAAGAGTCTCGGGCGGCCGCAAAGGATCTTGGGGCGGGCGCATGCGCAGTTCAGATGTTCAGCCGGGAGACGAGGAGAGACACAAGGTAAGTCTATGGAGCAGCGTGCACAGACTCCGTTGGACATGAGAGAAGAGGAGGACAGATTAGTCAGCGCTGGATCAGAGACCCGCACCAGCACTGGAGGGACATCTAAAAAGGACAGTAAAGAAGAAGATGATCGAATAAGCAGGTATCTTTTATGGTAAGTCTTTACAGCAGGATTGGGAAGGGGGCAAAAAGTTTGACTTTAATGTCGATTTAAGTGTAAAGCACAGGGACAGACTTGAAGACCAACTGCGCAGAAAAAGGGTTCTTAGGTCTAAATGCCAGAGTGGCGATACTTAGTGGTCTGTTTTGCTTTTAGAAGATTGGTTGGAATGGTCATGCCATCACTTAATCATCATACATCACTCCCCATACCCAAGATTTATGTTCCAGCAATTAATTCTGGCTGTGTGTTAAATACTCCTTTTAATCAATGTAGAACCTTTGCTTTAAATCAGTCACCTTTCTGTTATGCCAGCATTAAGGTTTCAAGCTGTTCCAACAGCCCCCTTATATCTTCTTCCCCTAACACTAAATCTTCTCTGCCTTCCAGATGACAGATCCACGGTGCTATTGACTGATGCTGACTTTGGCGAGTCATCAAAACAGAAGTCATTAACTGTGACTCACACGGTGCATTACCAGTCTGTCTCGCAGGCTACGGGGCCCTTGGTGGACGTTTCCGATGCTCGCCCTGGAACAAGTGAGTGTTCATTTATTAATGCTGTTTGAAGAGTTTTTTTATCTGTTTTTTTTTTCTTCCCCCAATTTGTTAATTTTTTAAAGAAATCTGTCAACTTGAAAGGAATCTTAAATGATAAAATTATCATATTTTCCTCTTCAACTCAATCGTTTGTATTTTGTTTATGATATATTTATATGTTTTAATCGTTCTTATGTTTACTTTCAACAAATATCCAGGATCTCCCTCCTTCCGTGTTACATTTCAGCCCAAAAAATGTTTTTACATTTTTTTTTTATTCTAGGCAAAACTATTTTTTTTTAGAATTTTTAATTTCAGCCAAAATGAAAGTGTTAGAACCAGTGACTTGCCGTGCCTTCTGTGCTGGGTGTGGCATCCCCCAGCCCACCGAAGCTTCGCCCCCACCAAAGCTCCGCCCCCAACTCGGTAACCAAGCTGTGTAGGGAGGAGGAAGGGAGGAGACAGGGTGGAACCTCCCTGTCCCTCACTTGCTCATCACTGCTGAGGCATCGAGATCGATGGCCTCAGTATTTCTTTTCTTTTTTTTTGATTGGACAGCTTGGACCAATGGCGCTTTGCCATTGGTCCAAGCCATCCACAGAGCTCACGCCTCTAACATAGAGTAGAGGCTGTGACTGCTCTAGCTTCACCATGTTCGATTACACAAGCAGTGGGGAAGCCCGCTGCTGTGTAACCTAACTACCTGTCAAAAGCCGGATGCAGCGCCGCCTGTAATTAACAGTTAGCACTTAGTCCAACACAGGTTACACAGCGGGGAGGATTTCCTTGCTGTGTAACCTGTAACAAGCCGATCTGAATGGAGAAAAAGATGTCAGCTTCAGACTTAAAGCTGACACCTTTTTTCTTCCATAATACTAGGTGAGGCTCTGCCTCACCTGCCTCCCCTGACTGCATGTACCTGGTTAGAACGTATGTCATATTTTTAATGACCCCCCCTCTAAAAATATTTAAATTAACTATTTGCTCTAGTGGCTATTGGCCCCAAAACAGAAAACATTAGGGAAATGTAAAATTGTAGAGCTGTGATCACAGCAAGAGTAGAGGTGGTGTTTGTCAAACAGGACATCTGTTCTAGTGAAAGCAATCAAACTCAAGACTTCCACTCACCTTGGGAAGATTTCTTTGCACTTCCTGTGTATCTGAACCAGGAAGTAAATAGAAATTTACCCAATCAGGTCACAGACAGCAATGAAAACATGACAGTGGTCCTAACCCTTCACTCTCCAAGACTAGAAAAAAAAAAAAGTTTTGGCTGGAGCTCAACATTAAAATTGGAAGTGGACCTAAAGTTTAAACATAGGCCTCACAAAGTAGCCAAAATGCAATAAATTGTGTAGAAAAATGTTACCATAAGAAAAGTAATATTAAAAAAGAACTATGGGGTAAGTGTTTTTCCCCATAATTCTCCTAAGGGTCACAGGACGACATACACTGAGTGGCCAGATTTTTATGACCACCCCATCAGTACTTCGTTGGGCCACGAGATGACTCCACAAGATTACTTTGTTGGGCCGACTCGTGACTCCACGATATGATGAAAGGTGATTTCCCTTCTGTTGTCTTGTACCAGTCTTGCCACTCTCCGTTCTGCCCTAACATTGACTAGTCGCTGACGGCCACAATTCGCACGTTCAGACCCAGATTTTCGTCTGACAGTCCAGTCTTTAAACACTTTAACAACAGCTGCTCTTGAACATTTATCGAATTCTGCTGTTTTGCTAATACTCGCTCCATGGCTCCGAGCGCCAACAATCATCCCACGTTCAAAGGCTGTTAAATCGCGTTGTTTACCCGTATCTTCAGGAAAAAAATCACTTCTACTGTCGTGGTAAACAACCTGCTTCCCTATTTATAATGGTCTGGCCCTCTAACAACTTCAGCGCCAAATTATTGCTAATTATAGCTAATTTGCCTACAAACGTCAGGTGGTCATAATAATCTGGCCACTCAGTGTATATTAGCGTCCTCCCATGACCCAAAGTTCAGTATATTGCAAGCTATAGCTTGCGGTATACTGAGACCGCCGAGGCCGGGACAGATCCCAATATTATTGTCGAGATCCACCCAGCTGCGTGAGTGACTATCTAGAGACAGAGCCAGCTGTACCCTCCCCCGTCCGTTCCTCCAGTCAGCAGTGGAGGATCGGGAAGGGGGGGAATCCCTGCACTGTCAGTCATGGCTCTCTGCAGGGAGATGATCGAGAAGTGAGCAAGCGACGCAGCATGCAGTAAGTATGCGTTCACTCACTTCCCGATCTATTGAGCCGACATGTGACAGTTTCATTGTCACACGTCGGCTCGAACTATGAGGCTGAGTGATTTTCACTCACCTCATAGTTCTCCTTTAATTAAAATAGGATCCCTAGCATTTCCTGCTCACAATGTGCCTGCCTAGGCATCTTCTTGCCTTACACGTTGGATTGGAATACAGGTTCATGAATAGACAAACTATGTCAATATATAAATATTCCAGATCCAGCATAAGCCTCTGGATCTAGTGATTTATGGCAACATATACTTATACACAAACATTTACTTGAAGTGGACCTGAACTGTGGAAACTATGCCCCAAAAAAGACTGGAACTGGTCACCAGTATTGCCTGTGGTCTCTGTGCATCTGATCTTTCCTTCATTAATTGCTTACCACCCCTTGTTGTGCACTGTGTCTCTGTGTGGAGGCAGTCATCTTAGTAGAGGAGCAGGTCTTTGCTTCCTTATGTCAGAGCTGAACCCTGAGACTGGTGGGCGAATACTGAAGAGGCACCAGGAGAGGTGAAGGAAGCACAGATCCTCAAAATGAATAAAGCAGAAGCAGTAAGATTCTTGCTCTGCAGGTCCTCAGGTGCAGCTTCCTCTCCATCAAGGAAAACAGCACAGTAGTGACATCACCAAATCTCTCTTTAAGGTAGCAGTGCCTTACATGATCTTACACTGTAGATATACTGCTATGAGGCTCAAGTTACAGGAAGCGCACTGCTATATACAGGAGGAATCAGCAGGACAACATAGTAAAAAAAGGTACTGGGAGGACTCAAAAAATAGTGTGTTAATGCATCATATATGATTTTTTTTTATTTTGCCCATAGTTCCACTTTAATATAAAAATAAATTATCATAAAACATGACATAGATGCATCTTTTGGGATCATCTAATTATGTAGCATTGTCTAGTCCTCCTTAGCCACGCAACTTTTCATAATATTTGGCATACCCTGACCCCCCTTCGTCCAGTATTGCTAAATGATGATAAATGCATGCATCAGAAAGTACACTATATTGCCAAAAGTATTGGAACGCCTTTACACGAACATGAACTTCAATGGCATCCCAGTCTTAGTCCGTAGGGTTCAGTATTGGGTTGGCTCACCCTTTGCCGCTATAACAGCTTCAACTCTTCTGGGAAGGCGTCCACAAGGTTTAGGAGTGTGTCTATGGGAATGTTGGACCATTTGTGAGGTCAGGTACTGATGTTGGAGGAGAAGGCCGGGCTCGCAGTCTCTGCTCTAATTCATCCCAAAGGTGTTCTATCGGGTTGAGGTCAGGACTCTGTGCAGGCCAGTCAAGTTCCTCCACCCCAAACTCGCTCATCCATGTCCTTATGGACCTTGCTTTGTGCACTGGTGCGCAGTCATGTTGGAACAGGTAGGGGCCATCCCCAAACTGTTCCCACAAAGTTGGGAGCATGAAATTGTCCAATATGTCTTGGTATGCTTATGCCTTAAGAGTTCCCTTCACTGGAACTAAGGGGCCAAGCCCAACCCCTGAAAAACAACCCCACATCATAATCCCCCCTCAACCAGATTTTACACTTGGTACAATGCAGTCAGGCAAGTACCGTTCTGGCAACCGCCAAACCCAGACACGTCCTTTGGATTGCCAGACAGAGAAGCGTGATTTGTCACTCCAGAAGACACATCTTCACTTCTCTAGAGTCCAGTGACAGCGTGCTTTCACCACGGCATCCCACGCTTTGCATTGCACTTGGTGATGTAAGGCTTGGATGCAGCTGCTCGGCCATGGAAACCCATTCCATGAAGCTCTCTACGCACTGTTGTTGTGCCAATCTGAAGGCCACACGAAGTTTGGAGGTCTGTAGATATTCACTCTACAGACAGTTGGCGACTTCTGCGCACTGTGCGCTTCAGCATGCGCTGACCCCACTCTGTCATTTTACATGGCCTACCACTTTGTGGCTGAGTTGCTGTTGTTCCCAGTTGCTTCCACTTTGTTATAATACCACTAACAGCTGACCGTGAAATATTTAGTAGCAAGGAAATGTCACACCTGAATCCAATGATTTGGAGGGTGTCCCAATACTTTTGGCAATAAAGTGTATTTAGAAAGTTCTTGTCGTCATGAGTAAATCGACAGAAGGTTATTTTCTCCGGAACCATAGCATTGTATTGAAGGCTTACACTCTTCACTTGGATTGGGCATTCATTTCTAGTACAGTACAGAGAGTTGAAGAGACTGTGCTATAATGGTGCATCTCAGTACAGAAGCCTCTCCTGGTCTCTATCCAATTTTCTGAAAATTACTGGTGATTAACTGCCTCCGGGCCGGCCGTAGTAAAAAAACGGCCGGCCAGGAGCTCTCTAGATCTGAGCGGGTGTCTCTAGACGTCCGCTCAGACACGCCCCCTTGCGCGCGCAGCCGGGTGCGCGAGCGGGACATGGCCGCACTAAACACCTGGTCTTGAAGTGGTTAAAGGACCTTTCCAGCTTGCCTAAAATGAAATACGTGAATTATGAAGCTGGAGAGCAACGTCTTTGTACAGAGGTTTACATACCAAGAGCTGAAAAGGCAACTGTACAGAGGTTCACCATTTTATATGGTCTGTTGAACTCTCAGTAACGTTCAGTAAGAACTTTGATCCTGACACAGTCGTCAGATATAAAGAGCTGAATTCAGCACCCTTTGTAAATTGAAGCATCACATTTCGGTTATCCTTTCACAGGTATTACAGTCCTTTCCTTGTGTATTCTGTTTTTATGTGACAGATTCACTTTTAGACTGAGGTAGAGGAGGTAGAGGCCAGCTAGAGACTGCAGTGCATGTGGTCTATGGACCGCAGGCCTGCAAATGCCTTCCTTTCCTGAAAGTAAAGTTGCGCACAGTAGGACTTCATTAATTAATTTGCCAATTTCAAGCCTGGTAAATTATTTGCATTTCCTTAATCAGCTACAATTACTTTTAATAATATATTGGGTTATTATGAAAAAGCTCTTAGCTGTATGATTAATTGATTGAATGTCTAAAAAAAATAATTTGCAAAATTAATCTGGAAGTATGCATCTTTTATTTTACCCTGGAGAATGCAGAGTGCAATATTCAGGAGAAGAAACAATTAACCCTTTTATACATATGTCACTGGCCTCTAGTAGAGAAGTAGGCAGACATTTCTAGTCTCTAATGAACAGTCTGCATCTCTGTGATGTCACCGGTCTCTAGTGAATGGATAAGGCTGCATTCTCAGTGATGTCACTGGTCTCTAGTGAATGGATAGGCTGCATTCTCAGTGATGTCACCGGTCTCTAGTGAATGGATAGGCAGCATTCTCAGCGATGTCACCAGTCTCCAGTGAATAGATAAGCGGCATTTTTAGTGATGTCACCAGCTTCTTGTGAATGGATAGGCGGCATTTTTAGTGATGTCACTGGTCTGTAGAGAACGGATAGGCTACTTTCTCTTTGCATGAAGGGGTGAAGGCTTTTATTTTTTTCAATGAGGTCTTCAGCCTGCATGTAACCACTATGTCATATCTGACCTAGTGGTCACATGATTAGGAACTAGCCTAATTATGTGACCACTGTATGTGACAGTAGGGATTGAGAGGCTCTTAGTGTCAGTTGGTGGCTCTCGAGCCAGGGAGGGGACCAGGCAGTGCTGGTTAACTGCAGTACAGAGAAGTCAGCTCACCAACCTGTCTTTGCAGTGTTTAGGGCTGTGTATATCTCAGAAATAGATAAACAACTATTCAAAGGCTTTTTTTTACATGCAGGTGTCATATATGTATTTCAGTAGTATGTTTGTTTGCCTGGAGTTCAGTGTAATGGATATGCAGAGATGTTGCTGTAAAATCACAATAATTTGTATACAATCATATGTTAGATGGATGTTTTGTCCTGAAGCTTTTTTTCAGAAACAACAATACTGCTTAGAATGATAGAAATAACACAGCGGGGTGCGAGAACTTTGATCCTGACACAGTCGTCAGATATAAAGAGCTGAATTCAGCACCCTTTGTAAATTGAAGCATCACATTTCGGTTATCCTTTCACAGGTATTACAGTCCTTTCCTTGTGTATTCTGTTTTTATGTGACAGATTCACTTTTAGACTGAGGTAGAGGAGGTAGAGGCCAGCTAGAGACTGCAGTGCATGTGGTCTATGGACCGCAGGCCTGCAAATGCCTTCCTTTCCTGAAAGTAAAGTTGCGCACAGTAGGACTTCATTAATTAATTTGCCAATTTCAAGCCTGGTAAATTATTCGCATTTCCTTAATCAGCTACAATTACTTTTAATAATATATTGGGTTATTATGAAAAAGCTCTTAGCTGTATGATTAATTGATTGAATGTCTAAAAAAAATAATTTGCAAAATTAATCTGGAAGTATGCATCTTTTATTTTACCCTGGAGAATGCAGAGTGCAATATTCAGGAGAAGAAACAATTAACCCTTTTATACATATGTCACTGGCCTCTAGTAGAGAAGTAGGCAGACATTTCTAGTCTCTAATGAACAGTCTGCATCTCTGTGATGTCACCGGTCTCTAGTGAATGGATAGGCAGCATTCTCAGCGATGTCACCAGTCTCCAGTGAATAGATAAGCGGCATTTTTAGTGATGTCACCAGCTTCTTGTGAATGGATAGGCGGCATTTTTAGTGATGTCACTGGTCTGTAGAGAACGGATAGGCTACTTTCTCTTTGCATGAAGGGGTGAAGGCTTTTATTTTTTTCAATGAGGTCTTCAGCCTGCATGTAACCACTATGTCATATCTGACCTAGTGGTCACATGATTAGGAACTAGCCTAATTATGTGACCACTGTATGTGACAGTAGGGATTGAGAGGCTCTTAGTGTCAGTTGGTGGCTCTCGAGCCAGGGAGGGGACCAGGCAGTGCTGGTTAACTGCAGTACAGAGAAGTCAGCTCACCAACCTGTCTTTGCAGTGTTTAGGGCTGTGTATATCTCAGAAATAGATAAACAACTATTCAAAGGCTTTTTTTTACATGCAGGTGTCATATATGTATTTCAGTAGTATGTTTGTTTGCCTGGAGTTCAGTGTAATGGATATGCAGAGATGTTGCTGTAAAATCACAATAATTTGTATACAATCATATGTTAGATGGATGTTTTGTCCTGAAGCTTTTTTTCAGAAACAACAATACTGCTTAGAATGATAGAAATAACACAGCGGGGTGCGAGTCTAGCCAGGCTAAAAATACTGCACATCGCCGCCGCAGATGTGACAACTCAGAATTAGAGGGAATTCTCAGGGAGCGCAGTCACAGGACAATAGAGCAGAGGGAGCGCTGCCGAGATCCCTACTGATGAGAGGACAGCCATCAGACACTGTGCTGACAATCAGGATCTGCAGATACTTGCCACCAGGACTCCACTGTATCATAGTATTAGTTATGGTGCTGGTTATGCATATTTATCACTTGTTCCCAGGCAAAAATGACAATATAAATCACTGCAGATATCTTGGTTGTCACATGCTTTTTGGAGCTATGTTGGATTAATGATCCTTTAAAAGCCTACAAGTGTGCTCAAATTTTATCTGCATATGTGTGCTGTGTATATGCATTATATTGTACATCCATCAGGCATGTGTCTGTCATTTATTTGTATATCTGAGTATATCTGTGTCTCATGTCAATCTGTCTGACTGTCTATCTAATAGTCTAACTGTCATCTATTTATGTAACTATCTATCGGTCTCAGAACTATTATCTATCTATCTATCTATCTATCTATCTATCTATCTATCTATCTATCTATCTATCTATCTATCTATCTATCTATCTATCTATCTATCCATCTCTATCTATCTATCTATCTATCTATCTATCTATCTATCTATCTATCTATCTATCTATCTATCTATCCATCTATCTCTATCTATCTATCTATAATGGATCTTTCCTCTAAAATCTATTTATCTGTCTATCGATCTGCTCCTTCTCTTCTCTGCCCTGCTTCTCTTCTCGTCTCTTCACTTCCCTGCTCCTTCTCTTCTCTCCTCTGCCCTGCTCCTTCTCTTCTCGTCTCTTCTCTTCCCTGCTCCTTCTCTTCCCTGCTCCTTCTCGTCTCTTCTCTTCTCTTCTCTTCCCTGCTCCTTCTCTTCCCTGCTCCTTCTCTTCTTGTCTCTTCTCTTCCCGGCTTCTTACTCTTCTCTTCTCTGCTCCTTGTCTCTTCTCTTCTCTGCTCCTTCTCTTCTTGTCTATTCTCTTCTCTACTCCTCTTCTCTTCTCTGCTCCTTCTCTTCTCTGTTCCTTCTCTTCTCTTTTTCCCCCTCTCCTTCTCTTCTCTGCTTCTTCTCTTTTCTATTCTCTTCTCTTCGCTCTTCTCTTTTCTCTTCTCTCTTCTCACGTATCTCTTATGTATCTGCCAGGCTACCTATAAACCTTTCTGTCTGCCTGTTTCTCTATTTATCTTGGATAATTGTATATTTTTGGGGTGACCGTCCCTTTTTTGGCCTCTCACAGATCCGACCACAAGGAAGAACGCCAAGGCCGGCCCAGCAGCTCGGAACAGATATGCCAGCCAGTGGACACTAAACAGACCGCATCCCACCATATCCGCACACACACTGACCACAGACTGGAGACTACCCACTCCTAGGGCCACAGGCTCTGTAGACAAGGAAAGCGACAGCTACAGTGTCAGCCCATCGCAGGACACAGGTAACTGGGATACAGTCTTTATGGTGAAACCTGGAAGGAAAATTTCTACAGGCAAGGAGGGTTGATGGGAATGTGGTGACTTAGAACTCCATGCCCTTTTCAAAAATAGCCATCAGGTTATGGCAAATAACACATGCTTTGTAGCTTAGTGAATGGTGCCTAATTTGTGCATAGATGCCTATGTGTCTGACACCTAGTGGTGATAGATGGAAATACACATTATGAGGACATCCAATTGGGCAGGACTTTTATATGGCTAAGCGGACAAATAGAGCAATGGATACAAGTTATGTGTTAGTTACATCTGCTTTATGTTCATATCAGTGTCTGTCTCCTGAAGCCCTGTCTATGCTAATGGCCTGCAATAAAATGACATGGATTAATTGCCAGTTTAAATAAGGGTATGTTTTTGGGTTGTGTGAGATCACCAGAGGAACCCTGTGTTAAAAATAAACTCCTTTCAGCTAGTGTCCCTGGTTGGAATCAAACATTGGACTGCACATACATCTACATAGCTTGTGTCTGGCTTTCTGTTCACTTCAGATGGGTCTATGTGAGTGTAAAGTGTAAACTGCAAATTAAATATACCTGTCTGAATGATCACAGAAGCATCTCATACTGATGCCTCCTAGACAAGCCCAAAGCCCGACAAGAATCACTAAAACACGACCCGCCTCTCCTCTTCTCCGTAACATAGTCCACAGTAAGCCCCCATTCACACGAGAAACGAGCGGCTCGTAAAGATCTGTGATGCGTGCACGGGCGTATAGGGCCGCTCCCGGGAAGGACAGGTGCTGTGTGTGATTTGTACGCAGCAGCCTGTCATTCTCTATGGGAGCACGCGGCTGTACGCCGCCCTACGCTCACCCGACCTGCACGTCCGTACGGGTGCGAGTGTCCCTGCTCGGACGCAGACAGGATCCATCCAGTCAGCTTACGAGTATGGACACCCGCACCCATAAGGACGTTGGGCGTACTCTTATATAGAAGGACAGGCTGCCCCGTGTAATTACACATAGCACCTGTCCTTCCCGGGAACGGCCCAATACGGCCGTGCACGCAGCACGGATCTGTACGGGCCGCCCGTTTCTCGTGTGA
This sequence comes from Nanorana parkeri, assembly GCF_000935625.1. Taxonomy (NCBI): domain Eukaryota; kingdom Metazoa; phylum Chordata; class Amphibia; order Anura; family Dicroglossidae; genus Nanorana; species Nanorana parkeri. The sequence continues at coordinate 1,771,347 of NW_017306363.1, forward strand.
ATGGGGGCTAATAGTCCACATAAAGATCTGGGGAAATGTTAACTGATATGAATGCAACACAAGCAGAGAGCACAAAAAGTTAGCAGCTCACACAATTTCTGGCAGGAATTTATTGAACAAATAAGAGAATTTCATTGTTAGGGTTCAGATACATTTGAACAGCCTCCTCAACAATGCAGCAAGCTTACCGGCCAGGTCTCACTGCTGTAATACAATGCACTCTACAGGAATTGAGAATCTTCAGTCATTTGCGTGAATATTCACATCTGTTATCCATTAATGTAAAAAGCAGCTGCACAGGATCAGGAATTCAGAGTGAACAGGAATTTCCTTTTGCCATGATTGGATAATTGGAACATTCACACAATTATTTGAGTGAAAATTCACAACTTTCACAAATCGGCTTATATGATTATGAGACTTTTGCACAGCACAGCGGCTTAGTGGTTGGCACTTCTGCCTCGCAGCACTGGGGGTCCTTTGGTTTAAATCCTAACCAAGACACTACTTGCATGAAGTTTGCATGTTCTCCCTGTGTTTGCGTGGGGTTTCCTCTGGGTTCTCTGGTTTCCTCCCACACTCCAAAGACATGCTGGAAGGTTAATTAGCTCCTGCAGGTCTCAAATAACCCAACTGCAGCCACCTATGGCAGACCCTGATAGACCTAGTGTGTCTATGTGAGATAGGGACCTTAGCTTGTAAGCTCCTTGGGGGCAGGGACTAATGTAAATATGCAATATGTGAAGTGCTACATAAATTGTTGGGACTACATTATATAAATGCATGTAATAGTAATAAGTGGTTGGCCCCAAAAAAATGGCACTCACAAGGAGATCCGTCCATCCAGTACTTTATTTGTAAAAAAGCATAACAGCAGCAGCATAACAAATGCTTACATGTTTCAGCCCCAAACTGGGCCTTAGCCTTTAATGAAGATAACCACTACATTGAGTGCACTACAAAGCTGCCTATGTAACACACTTATGGCAACGAGCAAAAAATCCCATTAAAAAACTAGCATAAGGTTAACAGTAGTAGAACAATTCCCTCAAGACACGATGTAGTCTCCTGCTAAAACAAAACCCTTGTGTAACAGTGCATGCTGGGAGATTCTCCCAACGAAATAGGCAGATTGTGATGAACGACGCTTTGCTGTTCCCTATTTTTAATACATTATTCTGACCTCTCGCTGACCCACGTGGCTGCAGTCGATCTCTATCTCCTGCTTAAGCCCACGCTAAGCAGAACTCGGTAATGAGTATAATCTACAGCCGTAGAAATGTGAAATTCTGGAAGCCGATAAAAAAGTTCCTTCTCATATTCTCCCCGAAAATAAATCTCTGTTTTTATTGCTGTTCCTATGGTAACTTAATTTATCAGCCCGCCCAGTAAAACTAGATTAGAAACTGTATTACCCGGAGATACAAGATTATATTTATTGTCTGCACGGCTTTGTCCGCGGACTGTTCTCAGGCGCGCAATAGACATCATTTTATTTTGGATTCTGTAAGCGGAGCGCCTGATGGAATTGAAAAAAAAATAAAAATGATTGGTACTTTGCTATCATCCTGTGTTTTATGAACATCGGGATGATGATGCTGATTCCTACAGGGAACATTACAAAGCCAGGGGTTGATTAAAGCTAGTGCCGGGTGACTATTCACTGAGCTTGTTAAAGAGCAAAATTAACCATAAAGAGGAACTGAACTCTGCATGCTGTGCTCCCCCAAAAAAGTCAGAGGGCAAAGGACTAGTCACCACTATTGCCAGTAGTTGATATTTTCCCCTTTACTGACTGAGCATGCCTTGTTCTGTGCTGTGACTCTGTATGGAGGTGGCCATCTTGGTAAAGGCAGGGCTTTGCTTCCTCATGTCAGAACCTCCAGCAAGGAGAACAAGAGGGACATCGCCAGATCTCTTGAGACTACCAATCTGAGACAGCGGTGCCATAGATCTCACACTGCAGATTTAGGGTGTAGTCTAGGTATGTTCCGATACCACTTTTTTAAGACCAAATACAAATACTTGCCCTCAGGTACTTGCCAATACCAATTGCTGATACTTTTTCTCAAAGGGACATGACATTTCTTCTAACACAATACAGACTAATGATTTTAGGGCAGTTTCTCACCAGGGCTAAATACAGATGTCACCCGGGCTAAATGCATGTCCCCAGAGCAGAATACACATCCCCAGAGCAGAATACACGTCCCCAGAGCAGAATACACGTCCCCAGAGCAGAATACACATCCCCAGAGCAGAATACACGTCCCCAAAGCAGAATACACGTCCCCAGAGCAGAATACATGTCCCCAAAGCAGAATACATGTCCCCAAAGCAGAATACATGTCCCCAGCAGGCTGCCGAGGTCCCCACAAGCACGGGAACTCGAACAGTTGCTGTGGTTTAAAAATGTAAAGGGCCAGTATCGGCCTTAATCGGGGGAAATTTCATGAGTACAAGTTCTCGTGAAAATGCCTGGTATCGGAACATCCCTGGCCTGGGTTTGGTTTGCTTGGAAATTTGCTGGACCCAGCTAGAGATCTGGGGTCTAACAAATGTCCAAGCAAACCAAATCCAGGGCTGCCTATATCCTAGGAACCAGTGATGCTGTGCGACCCATACAGTGTCATTGGTTGCTAGGACTCCAGCAGCTGAGTCACACAGCATCATTGGTGCAGGTGGGCACACCCTAACAACCGTGATACTGTGGGGCTGCCAGTGTCTTAGCAACCAATGACATGCGCACTTTATTTCTTCAGATCTCTGTCCTAAAGCTAGACTCCAGTCTTTCCTCTTTTTCCACTTTTGTAGCAAGTCCTCTCCTGTGTTGAAACTGATTACTCTCATTTCACTGCAAACGTCCATCTCCGCAATATAAACCTTTGAAGCTGCAGCAGATATCACTAACCCACCTTAATTTTAAACTGAATAACTTCAATCATAAAACCCCTCTCCTCCTGATCTGTAATGTCAATGACCCAACTCTCACAGCTATTGGCTTTCTCTGTCATCAATCATTTTGTTCCCAAACATTAAATGAAAGAACACATCCCCAGCATCCCTTTAGATGTGCATGCTCAAGCAACTGATCAACAGCTAAACTAAAGTCTGCAGCATTGAGTGGCCAGCATGAAGGAGCAGGCACATCGAAAGGGATGCTGGAGATGCATTCTTTCACATAACGATCTTAAAGAAAGATCTGAGGCCGAGTGCTGTGATTTTTACTGGAGCTTGCTGGCCCCTTCCAACAAACTTGGAGCAAAGAGCTGCAGAAAGACCCAGTTATGGCCCCACTGGGTTTCAAAAGAGGTATTCCTTGAAAACAAAATGATTGGATTGAAAAATTTTAATTGCATGTTGATCGGAGGGCAGGGGAAACAAGGGAAATTATATGAGTATGCTACACTTCAGCTTCAAGTCTGTCTAGCCTAACTGCCATTTGTCAGCAGCAAAAAACTTGAATACTAATCAAAGGGTACTTTGCATTCCACAGACAGAGCAAGGAGCAGCATGGTCTCCACGGAAAGTGCCTCGTCTACCTATGAAGAGCTAGCAAGGGCGTACGAGCACGCCAAGATGGAGGAGCAGCTGAGACACGCCAAGTTCACCATCACAGAGTGCTTCATATCAGACACATCATCAGAACAGCTCACAGCAGGGACTAATGAGTACACAGACAGTCTGACCTCTAGCACGCCCTCAGAGTCTGGGATATGCAGGTTTACTGCATCGCCCCCTAAACCCCTGGACGGAGGAAAGGTGCAAAACATGGCAGCCCCAAAGGCACATCGGCCAGGTAAGAGTATGGCGGGCAATTTTATTAATGGTATCACGATGGGTCTCAGTTACCTTTTACTTTAAGCGGATACAGTTAAATTATTTGTCTTATTAATGTCAGCAGCAGTTCGGTTGAGTGGAGTAGTTCTAAAGGGGATGAGAGAGAGGGCGCATACAAATGTGCAATATTGATGCACCCGTGCAAACACATTATGCCGACCCGTGCAGCAACAAACCTAAGACTTACTTTCTTGTGCCTCCAACCTGTAGAGTTTCATGGCAAGCTTATAATAGCAATGTCCAGGAATTCAGCTGTTGACTGTTGACCATCTTATGTAAAAGCTGTATTCATATTTATATGTGTCGCATTGACATGAATTGACTTATTTGTTAATAAATCAGTGCAGAAAATGGAAGCCCCTTAAAGTATACTGGTATTACCCGTCAGACATGCCTAGCACACTAGACATTATAAGGTAACATTCAAGTCTTGACAGCCACTCTCTGCCACCATAAGAACTACTGGAGCCTCTGAACAGAGATGAGCCTGGGCTTGGTGCAAACTCAATTTTGCCTGAGTCCGCCCAAGCCCGCCACCTCCTCCTCCTCCCGACTGATACAGTTGCAGGGAGACACATTCCATGCCCCACAGCTATAGGCCACAAAGGGGTGGGGAACACCCCTGCTGCAACTACTGCCACTGATTGAGTCGGGGAGAGGGTGGCGGTCAGAGTTTGAGCAGGCTTGGGTAAACTGGGTTCACACCAAGCCTCCTCTTTACCTCTGAAGTTCCAGTGCATCTACTGACTTTCTGAAAGTCATAATTTGCATAGGCATAGACGCACCCATTTGGACACTGTGATTGGTTGTTCAGGAGCTAGGCAATGCAATGTGGGATGGAGAAGGGATTAACCTATTCTCCCCACAACTGGCCTACAAGATATAAATATTCCGTCAGGTTTTTATTGCTGCCTGTATATCATTTATGAGCGGAGTGTCTCATTCTGTAGTCTAATAGCCTCTGTCAATATGCTAAAGTGCGGCTTTCCTGCCGAGATTAGACTTTCAAACGCCTGGAAATATTTTTACACCTGAAGATTTTCATAACCAGAAATGTTTAGGGAACAAAACAATACCTCCTCTTTCTTATCAGAAAAGCACCCAACCGTCAAATATTTTGACAAGCGGCATATTTAACTCGAAGCCATAAAACTTTTTAGCCATCGTCTTCTTATTTTCTCAGCTGGTTCCAGAAAAAAAACTAAATTAAACGTCTTCATTTTAATTTCATGGTTTTGTAATTTTAATCGTGCTTGGCAGACACCTCGCATTAAGTCTTCGGACAATGGGTGATTGAACCTGGAACAAACAAAAAGGGGGAACGCTCAAGTGCCAAAGTCCCGGAATTCATTTGTATAGCAAGTAAGATCAATCACCTGATAAGTAGAGTTTGCATTAAAGGAGAACTATGGGGTAAGTGTTTTTTCCAATAGTTCTCCTCAGGGTCACGGGAGGACACAAACTAGCGTTCTCCCGTGACCCAAAGCTCAGTATTTCGCGAGCTACAGTTCGCGGTATACTGAGAGCGCCACAGCCAGGACGGATCGCGACATTACTGTCGAGATCCACCCAGCTGCGTGAGTGACAGCTGGCTCTGCCTATCTAGAGGCAGAGCCAGCTGTACCCTCCCCCTCAATCCTCCAGCGCTGACTGGCGGAACGGACGGACGGGGGGAATCCCTGCAGGGAGCCATGAGTGACAGTCACAGCTCTCTGCAGGGATAGATCGAGAAGTGAGCCAGCGACGGTATGTGTGCGCTCATTTCCTGATCTATTGAGCCAAAGTGTGACAGTCTCATTGTCACAGGTCGGCTTGAACTATGAGGCTGAGTGAAAAATCATTCACCTGATAGTTCTCCTTTAACTATATAAGTGTTTTGATGTCTGCAGATTGTATCTGGTTGTTCACTAGCCGGACTTTGACTGTTATAATCTATCGTAAATTCTACGTCAGATTAACTCCGGCCGTCCCTTCCATCTTGCACAGTTGTACCGGCTCCTCTCCTGGACTGAACCGACTTACTCTGATTTCACTGCACACTGTGAGCTTCTCACAATGTGTATTAGAAGCTGCAGCATGTCATAGCCCGCCCCATTTCCTGGCTGGAGGATGTCCAGCAACATCTAGCGCTTTCTTCCCCAGCCTTACTGCCCCTGGCCTTCCCCTTTAATTATATGGATTTCAGTTCCTTTCATAGTGGAGGCCCAGCATCACATGCAGGCATTACCTAGGGCTTGGTACTGTTTTCAGAAAGCTATGCACAACCCTTCTCTCTACATGTGATTGCACAGAGAAGCACAGATACCATATGATGACATTAGTGGGTCTCAAATAATACTGACAAAAAGATTTAATTGAAAAACATCATTAGCGTGGTGATGGAGGAAGGAGGGAGGGAACAGGGAATGCAAAAAAATAAGCAGAATAAACTGCAGCTTCCAATCCATATTTCCAGATACTGCTCATCTATCACCGGTCTTTGCCAGTCCCATCGATGACTTCCATACTTCCACAACATGTCGTCCCACTTAATTTGCAGCTTCATCCACAAATATGCTCTACTTTTCCCTCTTCGTTCCTCTATTGATTATAATGTGATTACAGTGTGTTCCTCACTTACTGTAAAACAGTTACAGGGCATGTCCAGCCATTACCCAAATTTAACTCCAGGCCTCACTCTCCTCCTCTAGATTATGTCCCTGCATTATTTTATTTTATCGTGTTCATTTTGTGAGAAACTGCTTTCCTACTCCCTGGGACATTGTCGCTAGGCTTTCAAAATTCGTGCAGGTGAAGCTGCTCGGCGGTCAGTTTCTAATGATCGAGGCATGCCCGCCCCAGAACTACTTATTTTAAGAGTCCCTGCACAGTGGACAGACTCTTGCAAGTCGGTGCGGAAGGGTTTTTTTTTGCTGGCAGAGAAATAAATCTATGCATGTGGAAAAGGACAAAGGGGTGGTGGACAGGTGGAGTTCTGTAGTCCAGTAGGCAGTGCTGACAATGCTGGTTGGTTTTTAAGTTCAGCAAAGCCACGGTGTAGTCAGCTCAAATAGGTTGTTAGGAGCACACTGTATTTTCTGGCAAGCCACCAGGTATGCAGGTGATGTTTTTTTTTCCCCTTACATACGTTTTAAAATAAATGGACTTCAAGTATCCAATTAAGACATGTGGAGTTACCAATTAAATACCATTTCAAATATCAAAATACATATGTGCTTGTGCAATATTTGCAAAACGTATACAGAACATGTGCTTTTCCCATGCAGTACATAGTAACAGGTTCTCTTTAAGGTTGGCTCCACCAGCAGCC
>NW_017306363.1:1778578-1784909 GCF_000935625.1 Nanorana parkeri
CCCCCCCTTTCCATTTTGTTCAGCCATCAGAAGCAATAAAAACATATTTGACATTTCCAAGCATTTGGGAGCATGTCACTTGATCTCCTTCCTCCCACGTGACAGTCCTTGTGCTAGCTAATTGGCTGCTTAGACACCTGGCACGGTCACATGGAAAGGCTGAGGACTCTTAAGGGCTTTTTTATTGGTATATGACAGTTCTTTACGTGTCTGTTATCAGTGCTGAGCTCAGCTCATAAGGTAGGATAGCCTTACAGACACTTCTGCCCTGATAGGGAGAGAATACAAGTAAATAATACAAATTGGCTTGAGTGAGGCTGCACCAATACCAATACAAGAGTGGAGGTTCAGATTATCATAGATGCCCACTGGGGAGTTGTTCTCTTTAAAATCAGGCTCTTGGTAATTCTTTCCACCCAACTCCCCCCACCCTTCCCTACCGTGTCTACTTTTTCTTTTTGCTTTGAATTGTGACTTTTTGCTTGCAGTTCTGCTTTAAAATGTTTCCCCTTTTTTGTTAGTAGGTTTGCTCGGTTGTGTAGGCTTGTAGTTTCTGCTTGCTGTCCCACACTGTGCTTTTTAAAACAATGGAATGCTGGAGAATGATTGTTCTAACGCATGAGGGGTCTCTTCGTATTTGTTGTTTTGCTCTAATGGAGAAGTTATAAAAAAAATGTCTTCGTTTTAAATTTTTGACTCGACGTATCCTTGGAAACAACAACAAGCGCAACACAATAGAGCACTTTCTAAGTGCATTAAAAATGGCCAAAAAAAGTTGTGAAGGAAAAAAAAAAGAGGTGTGTAATTTTATTGTAATTCTAAAAGTATTAAAATACATTGCCCGCTCCGTTATGTAACCTGAGTTATGTTCACGTGAAGAGTATGGTCATGTCAACTGTGGACCGCTAACTGCACCTTGGCAAACCCTTATTCTGGTCAAAAGAACTCTATGATGTGCTGTGTTGGCTGTCCTCTTCAGCTCCGGATGTAGGTAAATATCTGCATAAAGTATCTTGAGGAAGTCCTGGCAATATGAAACCAAAAAGCAGCCTTTCTATTGGCCATATCAGAAAGGTGATTTATACCATCCATGCTAAACAACATGGAAGGAGGAATCTCTTCTCCTGGCTATTGTGTTTAAGCAGGCCTGCTTGAATATCTGAACAGTGACTTGTCTTCGACATGTTGTTTGTTGTATAAAATAATGCCCTTTTCTTTAGCATGATCATGCAAGGAACTCAAACTGACACATATCTCAGCTTAAAGGAGAACTATGACATGAGTGATTTCCACTCACCTCATAGTTCTAGCCGACCTGTGACAATGAGACTGTCACAGGTCGGCTCAGTAGATCGGGAGGTGAGCGAACACATACCGGGTTCGCTCACCTCTCGATCCTGTCACGGCTCTCTGCCGTGACAGGGGGAGGGGCTGGATTCCCCTCTCCCCGCTCCGATCTGCCAGCGCTGACTGGCGGAATGGACAGGGGAGGGGGCGGGTACAGCTGGCTCTGCCTCTAGGTAGGCAGAGCCAGCTGTCACTTACGCAGCTGGGCGGATCCCGTCATCTACGTCGGGATCCGCTCCAGGTGCGGCGTCTCAGTATACCGCGAGCTGTAGCTCGCGGTATACTGAGCTTAGGGTAACGGGAGGACGCTAGTTTGTGTCCTCCCGTTACCCTAAGGAGAACTATGGGGAAAAACACTGACCCCATAGGTCTCCTTTAAAAACATTTCCCGGTTTAGCTCATAGTTTAAATATGTTTCAGCGATTGACATAATACTGACTGTGCATGCACCTGGACCTTCTCTACACAATGACCTTCACAAAAGGCCAGTTAGTTCTAGCTTGAGGCTGGTGCCTGCTTTAAAAGAGAACTATGGACTAAGTGTTTTTCCCCATAGTTCTCTTAAGGGTCATGGGAGGACATATACCAGCGTCCTCCCGTGACCCAAAGCTCAGTATATCATGAGCCACAGCTGGCGGTATACTGAGACCGCCGCAACTTGGACAGATGCCGACAATGCTGTTGAGATCCACCCAGCTGCGTGAGTGACAGCTGGCTCTGTAGGCAGAGCCAGCTGTGCCCGCCCTCTGCCCCGTCCATTCCTCCACTCAGAGCTGGAGGATCGGGGAGGGGGGGAATCCCTGCAAGGAGCCGTGACTGACAGTGTGACAGAGATTTCTCCAGATTCCCGGAATCTTTTGATATTATGTGCTGTAGATCAGTGACTCTTGCTCGGGGTGAGGCATTCCCCAGGCCGCCCCCGCCGACCGAAGCTCCGCCTCATGTCGGCCAAAGCTCCGCCCCGCATGATGAAACCCCACCCCCAACCGGTCCCCAAGGTAGTGTAAAGGAGACGGGGAGGAGCTTCCCTCTCCCTCGCTTGCTCCTCACCGCTGAGGCTCCGTGACAGGTTACACAGCGGGTAGGATTCCCTGCTGTGTAACCTGTTAGATGCCGATCTGAATGGAGAAAAAGCTGTCAGCTTTTTCCGCCATAATTCTAGGTGAGGCTCTGCTTCACCTGCCTCCCCTGACCGCACGTCCCTGCTGTAGATGATGATATATTTAATATCTTTGCAATTTTACTTTGAGAAACATTATTCTGAAATCGTTAAACAATTGTTAGACGCAGCTTTTCACAGATTGGTGAACCTCGGGCCCGTCTTTACTTCTGAGACACTCTGACTCTCTAAGATGCTCTTTTTATACCCAATTGTGTCACTGACCTGTTGCCAATTAACCTAATTAGATGCAAAATGTTGTTCCAGCTCTTCCTTGTTAGTACCGCTTACTTTGCCAGCTTTTTGTTACTCAGTCCCAACTTTTTTGAGACGTGTTGCTGCCATTTTAAAATTACCTTTTTTCCTAAAATGATTCATTTTCTCAGTTTAAACATTGGATATGTTTTCTATTTTCTGGGTTCATGAGATTTGCAGATCATTGCATTCTGTTCTTATGCAGATTTTACACAGCGCCCCAACATCTCTTGCAGTACGTCTGTAGTCTCTGCAGCATTACATTCACGTAGCGCCACTCGATCCTCTACTTGGAAGTGCCTCACTTTAGCAGATCTATTATAGACCCGAGGTTGATGTCGCAACACTTCTTAAAACTCAACCTTTCAAAAACTGAGCTCATGATATTCCCTCCCGCCCCGTGCACCTTCCCCCAACTTTTCCCTTGAGATTGTTAACACAACTATCCAGCCCTCCTCCCATGCCAAGGTGCTAGGGTGATCCTTGACTCGGACCTCACCTTTCTTCCGCACATCCAATCACTATCCAAATCCTGCCGCCTTCACCTTCGTAACCTCTCCAAAATACGCCCCTTCCTCACCAAGGAAACCACAAAATTACTCATCCACTCCCTTGTTATCTCTCGTCTGGAGTATTGCAACTCCTTCCTCATTGGCCTTCCTCTACACAGGATATCCCCCGTTCAGTCTATCATGAATGCAGCTGCTAGACTCATTCACCTAACCAACCGATCAGTGTCTGCAACCCCCCTCTGCCAATCCCTACACTGGCTTCCAATAGCCCAAAGAATAAAATTCAAAATATTAACAACCGCTTACAAAGCCATGCACAACTCTGGCCCCCGGCTTTATCTCCAACCTGGTCTCAAAGTATTACCTTAACCGTCCCCTACGCTCTTCACAAGACCTTCTGCTCTCCCTCATCAACTCCTCCCATGCTCGCCTCCAGGACTCCACTAGAGTCTCTCCCATCCTCTGGAACCCTTTACCCCAACCTGTCCATCTGTCTCCCACTCTGAGTGCCTTTAGGCAATCCCTTAAGACTCATCTCTTCAAGGAAGCCTATCCCACCTCAACCTAACCACTGAACAATCACTTTCTCAAACAATTCATCCCCACACAGCTCCCTCCTCATGTATCACTTCCCCCTCCCTTTTAGATTGTAAGCTCTCAGGGGCAGGGCCCTCCTTACCATCTTGTCTTGAATTGTATTGTAATTGTAATGTCTTCCCTATATTGTAAAGCGCTGCAAACTATTGGCGCTATATAAATCCTGTATAATAATAATAATATTGTGTGCAACACCTTAGTGATGTCAGGGGCTATAATTGATGCTCACAATATGGAAAAAGTTAACCATTACTGGAATGAAAAGCAAGTAATCCGATGCTACTGCATGATATGTCAGTTTTCTTTTTACTCAAATATGATTTTTACACTTCTCTATCGATTACTTGTTTTTTTCTTTGCATTCAATGGATTTTATCCTCTAAAAAAATACATTTTCTGAAGTGCCGGGTTATGTTTCCAGTGAGTGTAATATCGTTAGGAAAGTGCTTTTATGGATCCCAGTGGCTCTCTAGGACTTTACTTTCCTAGATTGGCTGGACTCATGGGAATGGAAGAATGTTGTGCTGTGGATAGTACATATACTATCTCTCTATCTCTCTATCTATCTATCTATCTATCTATCTATCTATCTATCTATCTATCTATTCATCATATACTTTTCAATTGCCTGTGGTAGCTTAGGCATTAAAGCAAGCTTGTATATATGAAAAAATGGATCTATAAATGTACAGTTGGTCACTGGGGCATTAAAGCTCAACTCCAGGATAAGCAAACATTTTCTAAATGCAAGAGTCATGTTTATTCTTCTATATATTAACCTTCGATGAACCTCACTAGGGGGTGCAGCCTGCACCCGGGTAACACCATTGGAGGTGTGACACCAAAATCACTGACAGTCATTTTGGTGTCACCCCCCTCTGAAAAGTCAGGCACTCGGTCATTGACTGAGAGCCCGACAGTTGCACGAGAGAGGAGGGTGCCCGGCGGCATACCTTATCCTGCCGGGCGTACGCCCCCCACCCCTCTCAGCCGACGTCCATCATCAAGATGGCGTCACAGCAGGGCATCACCTGGTACCCGCTCCGGGTGACACCCGGCCTTGGGATGCCCCTGAACCTTAGTGAGCTTTGTGTTTTTCATCCAGATCTGTGCAGTGATCCAGCGTCCTGTAATAAAGACTGTAACACTTGGAGCTTCCTGTAATAAAGACCGCTCACTGCTGATTTCTCTCCTTCTGCAGGGTCCTTGGTCTTTTTCATTTTCTGCAGGCAGCCTGTAGTGGGTGGGGCCTGTTGGGTCCCTCCCACAGCTCGGCACTCTGCACAAACTATGTGCAGCACAGTGATGATGTCACTCCTTGTAACGCCCGGTAGGCTCGGGGAAGGTATGCAGGATCTCAGCGGCGGAGTTAGGGGGATCTGGACTCAGTATGAGGGGTGTAACGGCAATTCAGTCTTGGACCTCTGGCGTCTCTCACAACTAACGGTGAGTTAGAGGTCCCTGCATCATAGGCCGTACGTCGAGATATGCGTTACAGTAGTAGCTATTGCGTCATATACCACTCTGTAGGAGATGCGTAGAATTAAATGAAATTAAGGAGTACTGCCGGAGCAGTGTTAGAGATAAATTATATATTACGGTAGTCCGTTTAGTAGTCCCTTCAACCTCCCTTGTCCCAGGCACCAGCAGGGAGCAAACAGCACAGCCTTTACACGACCTAGAGTTCTTAGCTACAGTCTATACCCAATTGGGGAAACCTTGCTATAGTCTGCAGGACTAGCTGCAGAGTACTTGCGGTTTTCGCTGATGGGGAAGTCCTGGTGGGAAACCTCCTGGCAGGCTGGCTTGGTGTGGTGGTGTCCTGGACCAATCCGGTCACCTGGAGTAGGCAGATGTCCTGTGGTAGCTGGGCTCCAAGGAAGAGATGCAGGCTCAAGGTGCGCTGAGGTTGAGGAAGTCCTGAATATGGCCTCAGTTGCAGGGTTAGCAGGGCGCTCGGTCCTCAATAGTGGTACGCCCTGCTAACCTGACATCCGAGTTTAAATACCCTGTAGAGGCGGGAAAATCGCCTTTTCCGCGTTCCAGCCTGGAACGCATCGGCCGGCGTCAGTGAGGGGGCGTAACTGTGGCGATCCGCTTCATGGTGCGTTCCACTGTGGAACGCACTCTCACCGCTGGATCTCCCCGGGAACCCTTACACTCCTCCAGGTGATACCTGGGTATGCAAAGGCATTTGGTGCACACAAAGTGGATTTATATCCATTGTAGCTATTGAGCAATATATTACAATGTTAGTTTTTGTGCATGGAGTTCATCTTTAAGAATAGATCTCTGTTATGACAGGTTCACTTTAAAGGTTTGTCCTGCCACACACTAGTGGTTGCCCAAAGAAACAGTTCTCTCTCTCTCTCTCTCTCTCTCTTTCTCTCTCTCTCTTTCTTTCTCTCTCTCTCTTTCTTTCTCTCTCTCTCTTTCTTTCTCTCTCTCTCTCTCTTTCTCG
>NW_017306363.1:1785226-1798513 GCF_000935625.1 Nanorana parkeri
TCTCTCTCTCTCTCTCTTTCTCTCTCTCTCTCTCTCTCTCTCTCTCTCTCTCTCTCTCTCTCTCTCCCTCTTTCTCTCTTTCTCTGTCTCTCTCCAGTACAGCTTTTTTGTATAAGCCTTTGAAATGCCCTACTGGGCAGTAGGTTGTGGTGTGCAAAGCCTCTGAGGTTAATTGTTGCTACGGGAGGAGATTTTAGGAACAGTTAAAAAAAATAATGCTCCCCTATGCAGCACTGCTCCTCAGTATACCAATCATCGCAATGGCCCACAAGTGGCATTATATGGCCATCCATGTGTCTAAAAATTCAGCAATAATGCAAAGTATGAAAGAAAAAAAGATTGAAGACGTAAAAACAAGAACATTTGTCTGTTCCACTGAGTTTTTAACTAAATCATTTTGGACAACTCATTACTGCAGAACGTTAGTAAATCCTATGTTCTCGGGCTATGAACTTTGCTGGAGGAGACAACCGTTAAGTGGCGCCCAGGCTACAGTGTAACCGCTAAATGACTGACTATTCATGGCTGTAAATACACTCACCCAGTGGACCCAATCAGTAAAGGGTCACGGTTTCTGCTGGGAAGTGGGATAGATCTATTTTTAGCGGCACGATTACTTGAAATTGGCTTTTAGGAGACCAGCCAGGAGAACCGACTGTGCCTGCAAGATGTTTTTTTGTATATACTGAAGTCAGCGACCTGGCAGGTAGCACCGTTCAGCAAAGAGTGGTGTGGTTTTCCCCGTAGGCATTGAAGAGCAAATGCCGGCAGTATAACAAACTCCCATTAATTCACTTGCGTATTCCTTCGAAAGCCATAAAATAATTTTTCATTTCAGCTATTGAAGTTAGATGAGATGTCTCTTTTTAGCCACTTACTTAAAAAAAAAAAAAACATTTGGAGTATCAGTGAGAATTCCTACTGTGTAGGCTGGTAGCTCATAGGCTAGATGAGGACATGGCAGTATGATGGAGCCTTCTAATGTGCAGGTTCAGAAAAGCATTGTCACCCATGCAGTTACACAGCCATATAGTTGGTTACAGCAGAAAATGCATTACAAACATTATGGCAGATATAAATTCAATTCTTAAAAAGAATCTCAGTTATTTCTCTGCTTGGATGGAGCTGCCAATATTTTTATTAATCCCAGGCTTAAAGAGGACTGGAACTGGGGTAGCTCTGCACCAGTCACATTACTGGTGACTAGTACAAGACTAGTCACCAATTGTGTGTTTGGTCTCTCTGCAGCTGACTTACCATGCCTTGTTTGTCAGTCTAAGTAAAGGATGGACACCGGCACTCCAAAGCAAGTTCAGTACGTGTTTATTAACGTACTAGTTTCAAGTAGAACACTCTAAACAACGTTTCGGGGACTCACAGGATTCCCTTCATCAGGCAAACAAGTGACAAGTCACTTGTTTGCCTGATGAATTGTACTATGATCATGTCCAGTGGTCGGTCATGTTGGGTGTTGTAGTGTTCTATGTATAGAGTGTAATAGAATTGTATTATGATCATGTCCTGTGGTCGGTCGTGTTGAGGGTGTAGTGTTCTATGTATATAGTATAATAGAATTGTATTATGATCATGTCCAGTGTTCGGTCATGTTGGAGGTGTAGTGTTCTGTGTATAGAGTGTAATAGAATTGTATTATGATCATGCCCAGTGGTCGGCCATGTTGGGGGTGTAGTGTTCTATGAATGGAGTGTAATAGAATTGTATTATGATGGTGTCCAGTGGTCTGCCATGTTGGGGGTGTAGTGTTCTATGAATGGAGTGTAATAGAATTGTATTATGATGGTGTCCAGTGGTCGGTAATGTTGGAGGTTGTAGTGTTCTATTTATAGAGTGTAATAGAATTGTCTTATGATTATGTCCAGTAGTTGGTCATGTTGGGTGTGTAGTGTTCTATGTATAGAGTGTAATAGAATTATTACATTATTACACTAAGGAGGAAATATATTATTTGCTTCCTAGTGAAAGGAGTTTTTATGAAAAGAAGTTTGAAGTTATCTAACTCATTCTTTCCTTTTACACATTGTTCTTACTTGTCATGTGACCCAAGGAGCAGGTTTGTTTTCTAAAGTTGTGTCTTGACTTTATTACAGTAAAGATATAGGTCCATCAGTTTGTTTTATATACAGTATAGAAGAAGTTTAAATAACGCAGTAACTCAGTGCCAACATTTACGATGCTGTTTTTCCTGAGACACTCGATATTTTACCTTGTAATGGAAATGGCATGGGTTCAGGTTCCTACTCAGTGACAATAGATTGTATAATGTACGGCTCTTGGCATCTGCCACTAGATTTGCAGTATAAGGGTTTTTTTTGTTTGCTTTCACTCTGCTTGGGTAACTTTATGTCTTGTAGCAGCTTTAAAAGAAATTATTTTATGAAAATAGTTGGATCAGCCTGAGGCGCCATCTGTGCCCATCTTCCCTTTTGCCACAACTTAACCTTTTCTATTCCTGCAGGTAACATGCGGTTTAGGTAAGATGGTAACTACAGTAATGAGAGGTGCCTGTAAATGAATGTTCTTCTGAACACTCTACAAATGGCACATTTTATGAGCCCTTCATTGTAATTTTGATAAAGTCACCAATACCCTTTTAAAGAATACCCTTCAGGACAGAAATATGGCAGCCCCCACTGCTGACCAGAGTTGAAGGCTCTGGTCTGTCATCCTTATCCTTGCTTTGATTTTAGTGAATTACTGAGCTGGAAAAAGCATGTCCACCATTGAACTGACATGCAATGTTTCCCCCTCCATCACTGCACCTACACCCACTTTTTTACTCTTCACCATTGCATTGACACACACTTGTTTACTCTCCACCACTGCACCGACATGCACTTCTTCAGTCTCTGCCATTGCATTGTTCTTCGCCATCCGCCTTCACCCTTCACCAATATGCACTTCTTCACTCACCACTCCTGTACCGCCCTGATGCACACTTCTTTCCTCTCCACCACTGAACTGATAAGCGCTTGTTCTAGGGGAGTAGCTTATAGAGAAAGATGGATAAGGATGACAGTTGTAGGGCCTGCATGATTGAAAACTAATCAGCAGTGGCTTCTTTATTCACTTTGTCTTTACATACTGCTAGAGCTGCAGCTAACGATTATTTTCAAAATCGATTAGTTAGCCGATTATTAAGTTCGATTAATCGGTTAATCGGATAAACAATAAAATAAAGTTTAAAAAATGGCTCCAGTGATAGGACTACTAGTTTGTATTGAGGTTGTAGTCCATCACAGGAGCAAGCTTGGAGCGGTGGAAGTAAAAAAGAAAAAAAGATAGTGTGGTGTGCAATATAGTGAAATGGAAAGTGTAAAATTATACAGCAATGAATGCAGAATGGCACCGGCTATAGAGGACTACAAGTCCCAGCAATAATACATTGTAGCGCAATGCGGAATACCACCAGCTATAGAGGACTACAAGTCCCAGCAATAATACATTGTAGCGCAATGCGGAATACCACCAGCTATAGAGGACTACAAGTCCCAGCAATAATACATTGTAGCGCAATGCGGAATACCACCAGCTATAGAGGACTACAAGTCCCAGCAATAATACATTGTAGCGCAATGCGGAATACCACCAGCTATAGAGGACTACAAGTCCCAGCAATAATACATTGTAGCGCAATGCGGAATACCACCAGCTATAGAGGACTACAAGTCCCAGCAATAATACATTGTAGCGCAATGCGGAATACCACCAGCTATAGAGGACTACAAGTCCCAGCAATAATACATTGTAGCGCAATGCGGAATACCACCAGCTATAGAGGACTACAAGTCCCAGCAATAATACATTGTAGCGCAATGCGGAATACCACCAGCTATAGAGGACTACAAGTCCCAGCAATAATACATTGTAGCGCAATGCGGAATACCACCAGCTATAGAGGACTACAAGTCCCAGCAATAATACATTGTAGCGCAATGCGGAATACCACCAGCTATAGAGGACTACAAGTCCCAGCAATAATACATTGTAGCGCAATGCGGAATACCACCAGCTATAGAGGACTACAAGTCCCAGCAATAATACATTGTAGCGCAATGCGGAATACCACCAGCTATAGAGGAGTACAACAAATGTGTGAATCTGAAAAGTGGCCAGACAGAAATACAAATCTTTTGTAGTCGAGATTTCCCAGAACCCTCTCCTGGAACTAGCTCACTTTCTCTTGCACACTACTGTAAACAGACCCCGAGGTTGAATTACAAGCAACCAGCTGTATGAAATATTACAGCCCTGGCCATATTATAGAATTGAACAGAAAGACACCAGCACATTACACATTTCTAATAATGCAAGCCTCCCAAAGGTAACTGTGTTCTGTTAAGTTTAGGAGGGAGGTGTCAGTGGAGAGGTTTTCTGCACTGGGAAATTAATCTCGTAGTAGATACTGGCTCAGAATACTAACTATAAGATTGTGCCAGGTGTGCAGTATTTCTAGCAACACTGAAATTAGAAATTTGTTGGCAAAAACAATATACTTATGATTTATTTTAGAGAGAGTTAAAAGCTTTTGTTGAAGATATTCGGCTACGGTCTAAAAATTAATCTGAAGAAAGTTTGTAGTATATTTTGAGCTGCTTCATGGCAAATGAAACCAGTGGTTTCGTCTTTAGTTTAGTCTAGGAGAACACACATGACTCTCCCTATACCTCCTCATTATTTTATTCCCCAGTCAGCTCCTTCTCTGCCTTTCTTACCAGCTTCCACTCTACCTCTTGTTCTACTGGTATATCACCAGCTCCTGCTCTGCCTCTTTTCCCAGTGGTCCATTACCCGCTCTCACTCCTCTGCCTCTTCTCCCACTGGTCCATGACAAGCAGCCACACTGTCTCTTCTCCCAGTCATCGATGACTAGCTCCCACTCTGCCTCTTCTCCCACTGGTATATGACCAGCTCCCGCTCTGTCTCTCCTCCCAGTCTTCAATGACCAGCTCCCGCTCTGTCTCTCCTCCCAGTCTTCCATGACCAGGTCCCACCCTGCCTCTTCTCCCAGTGGTCCATGACCAGCTCTCGCTCTGCCTCTTCTCCCAGTGGTCTATGACCAGCTCCCACTCTGCCTCTTCTTCCAGTCATCCTTGACCAGCTCTCACTCTGCCTCTTCTCCCAGTGGTCCATGACCAGCTCTCACTCTGCCTCTTCTCCCAGTGGTCCAAGGCCAGCTCCTGCTCTACCTTCTATGCCTCTGAGCTACATAATCAGCTTACACTGGCCCCTCCCATTAGGAAGATTGGTAACCTTTGCCCTAGCGGACAGATGCAATCCACTGACTCTTTTGTGGTAGAGACAATTTCCTGTGGACTAAAAAAAGTGCGCTACCCAAAGTGTGCATAACAGGAAGAAAACATAAAACCCAGCAGCTGACTGTGAATTGCACTCTGGATCTGAATGCTAGAGTATCTCCACTTAGGGCCACCAGCCCTGTTCTGTCCCTGCTGATCCGTTCTTTTATCCGAGCGGTCAGAAATACCTGGAGCTTTCAGGCCATATGGCCTAACCCCCTTCCTACTACTTCCTCCCACAGTGCTCGGGTCTGAGTGGCCAATCACCAGGCCTAAACACTGTTGTGTAAGGAAAGAGAGCAGGCAATCTCCAACACTAACTAAAAGGGGTTTGGAACCAGAGCTTTATTAGAGGAAGAGTGCCATGAAAATGTGTAGTGAAGGTAGCGTAGTTTGTGCAAGGGTGGGTTGTGCAAGCCAGAGAATCTGTTGCTTTGTCAATTCAGGGCTTTAAAATTGCCTGGCTCCCATGTTCTGGGGGACACCAGTTGCTGTGACACATGAATTTTCTAGGCCATCTAATTATCCACCCACTTCAGGCACCTGGCTGTCTCTCACACAGAAAGAGAACTTGTACAGCTATGTGTCATGTGACCAAAGGCAGTAGCTCCACCTAGAAGCACATGTGGGAGCTTTCTAGAATCTGGTTGCAATGGATTTGATAAAACTCAGATGAAAGTAACCAGACTGGTTTTCCTAGCTGTAACACAGCGGCTGTGTTTCATTTACTTGATAAAATTAACTATTGGCTTTGCTAGCTGGAAATGCTCCTGAGTTTTTACAATCGTTGCCAATACTTAAAGTTAAGTGAGATCTTACTCTGCTTACCAGTCTGTGTGTGGCATCCTGCTGATACGTCGATGATACGCTGGTTAGTGAGAAGATCATTATCTTTTTTCAGTTAAAAATATATGAAGAGGGCCCGAGAAGAAAACAGATCCCCATGCTAAGTCAGTTTTTCATCATCCTTCTATTATTTATTCAGGATTGTTCCATGTTCACCTCTACAGGTGCAGAGTGATACCCCTGCAAGATCATTTTTCTTCTAACTGCCGGGCTTGCATAAAGCTGATATATAAAGTATCTGTATCTCCTAAAGGCTCAGTCCACCCAAAACTGATATTGAAGTGTATGGTAGATGCTGGAGAGTTAATCCACATGCCAGTTTCTTATATCACTTGGCGGGGGAGGGGGGGACTCATATGGTGACACCTTTGCTCCTGGATCGGCACACCAGCTGTGACCTTTTTGAGGTGTTCCCACTATCCCTGTTGGATTTATTTTATATAATATGGAGAATGTAACAGGAGGAGCATGGAACACACAGAGGTGGGTAAGGAACACTCCAAACTCCGAGGTGGACAGGACCAGAGACAGGGGAAAATTAAAATGACTCTCTTGCAATGCACATGTTTGGAGGGCAGAAAAAGTAAGATTTGGCTATGAATAAAGCCTGACAACTTATTTATGATAAACATGAAACTAGATAATGCCCATCTAGCAGACCCTCTTCCTGTATGAGCGCTGCTTTCCAGGGATACCCAGACAGATTCTGCGGCTTAAAATAGTTGCATTTAAATTACACTTAGGGTCCATTCACATGTTTGCTCTGCCACAACTCATGGCAATGCACCTGCTCATTGTGAATGGCACTCCAACGCATTGTACAGTGCAACCCAATGCACATGGCACTGCAGCACACAAAAGGCATATACTGTGCATTGTAAAAAAAAAAAAAAAAGGGTCATGCATGTTTTTTTCATCTAATGTGGTGTGTTGGCCAGCCATTTATAATGAAAGTCCGGTCTTAATCCAATGCACATTCCACATGTGTGGAATAACGTGCATCAACACCGCAACAAAAAACACTTAAGAGTGAATGTGTCCTTAATGGTTGTAATGAATTTGTAAGCAAATTAATTGGTAGTTTTATTTCCTGTCTCTTTGGAGTTCAGCTCTACAGTGAAGTTGTGGCTGAGCTATGGACATCAACCTAATTGCATGAGCTTCATTAGCACAAGATACTGCTCAGATGAGCTCTCCCTGAATCCAGTCTGTGTGGGCAATGGACATTGATGCAATCTGTAATTTTACAGACAGAGAGATTTGCACTGAAGCTGATCTGTCTACCTAACTGACTAAAACTGGCCATACATGGGCTGAATGACAGAAAACCACTCAATTACCCCATCTATGCTAAACAACATGGATGTTGGAGTTTCCCACTGCTGGCTATTGTATTGAAGCAGCCTTGGGGATGTCATTGCATCTGATTGGTTGCAGTCACTGTACAGTCAACAAAATTCCACCTGGCTCCTTCGATTTTTCAGTTGGTTTGTCTAGCTGTGTGGGGCCAACAGGGCCACCCATGGCTCACATTTTATTGCCTAACCTGATGAAGGGGACCCTGCGTGGACCCAAAAGCACTAGTTCTGGTGGGGCCAACAGGGCCACCCATGGCTCACATTTTATTGCGGAAGCTGATGAAGGGGACCCTGCATGGATCCAAAAGCACTAGTTCTGGTGACACAACGTTTCAATAAACTAATGCTTTGGACTACAATACTCCTGGTGTGCTGGTGACATCCATTCACCCACATTTCATCCAATTCACAGGCATGGCCAGCTTACTCTACTAGCTACTCCCAACTGTGACATGCAGTGGTGTGAACTGAGCCCATATGGAACAAGGCAAAGTGCTCTGTCTTGTGCTGTGGCCATACTGGAAAAACAGCCAGCACAGCCCCAACACATTCGGTGTGAATGCGGCTTAAAGCCTCATGGCCCTTCTTCTGAGTGCTGTGGCTTATGGCAGTGTAATGCTGATATTAAGTCAAATTCAGATATTTATACGAGGTGCATTAAAATGTAACCCCTTTACAATGATCTCACACATAGATGCAGGATCGTGGAAGTGGGATTTCATGTGTGGTGATGCATAAAATGCATCATGTTTTCCTTGGGAGAACACTCTGTCTTAAACTTACAACCCTGAGACCAATCTGTTAGGCTCCATTCACACCTGAGCGTCTGTCTATGTATATTCGGCTGTACGGATACGAGCAAAGCCGCTCTACACAGGGAATTTAATGCACTTCAATGTGCATCGTTCACACCATTGTGGGGGCCGCGTGGTACGAAACCGCGTGGCCCCAGAAATAGTGCAAGCGCGATAATCCGGCAGATTCCGGACGTTAGTGGCTATTAGCTGCAAACGAGCGGCATCCTTACGGATTTTAAAATATTAGTGTTTTTGTCCTGCACGGTCTTCCGCATGGAAAACCGCACAGAAACCGCAAACACTGTGTGAATGCAGCCTTACTGATTGCTCCTGGTCTCCGAGTAATGTGAACGTAACTGTGATAACTAGTCACAGTGATCACTACGGTTAGTACCCCTTTACTGTTTTTCCTCTGTGAGGAGAAAATGCTACATTGTAATGATACATTTACACAGAGAAGTGTCCGTACATATAAAAAAGATAATAAATATAGATAAAATAGTTAGATTAGGGCATAATCTAGGTTAGCGTTAGGATCAGGTATAGCCAGCTATACACAATTTCGCACTGTATTTCTGTCAGGAGATTGAAGGAGCTGGATGAAAAATCTTCAGTTGAACAGTGACGGCAGCCAATACACAGCACACTGCGGGAGATGCCTCTATCCATCCTTTTTAGAGTGGATGGAAGAATCTGTTATATAACCTGTAAGTTGAACAAAAAAAATCAAACTGTGTATATCCAGCTTTACTGTCAGTGAGTCTCGTGTAGGAAAAAAAAAGATTTTATATTTAGTGTCAGTGTGTTTAGGGAGGATAAGAAAAGCAAAACTCTTTTCTGGCCCTACCACAGGAGCAAATAACGCACACCTATGTGGTATCGCCATGCACGTCAGGAGTAGGAGAATTCATTTTGGGTTGTTTTGGTAATGACATAACAGCGATATTTCCGTGTTTGCGGATGACACCAAAATAGGGAGGGTAATAGACACGGACTTAGACACTATAACATTACAGGAGGACCTGGATAAAATAGGGGAGTGGGCATTAATGTGGCAGATGAGGTTTAATGTCGATAAATGCAAAGTAATGCACTTTGGAATTAAAAATAAACAAATGGGTTATACAATTATGGGTATGCCGCTGGGGAAGTCAGAAATGGAGAAGGATTTGGGGGTCATTGTAGACCACAAACTGAAAGGTAGTTTGCAGTGCCAGGCTGCTGTAAACAAAGCTAGCAGGGTCTTGTCCTGTATTAAAAAGGGGATGTATTGCAGGGACAAGTCTATAATTTTGCCACTTTATAGATCATTGGTTCGACCTCATCTGGAGTACGCGGTCCAGTTCTGGTCACCAGTACTAAGAAAAGATGTCCTTGAGTTGGAAAAAGTCCAGCGGAGGGCAACCAAACTAATTAGGGGTATGGAGGACCAGAGCTACGAGACAAGGCTACTAAATTTAAACATGTTCACGTTGGAGGTGAGGAGATTAAGGGGGGATATGATCTCCATGTACAAAATGTTCAATGGTGGCAGCAACATTAGCGATAAACTGTTTAAAATTAACTCCATTACAAAAACTAGAGGCCACCACCTAAAATTGGTGGAAAAAAAATTCCAGCACAAGGGGCGAAGGGGGTTCTTCACAGTAAGATCAGTTAGGGTCTGGAACTCACTGCCACAGGCGGTGATTTCAGCAAATAATGTGGAATTGTTCAAGAAACTTTTGGACGATTTCTTAAGGGACCGTAATATACAGGGGTACAGGTACTCCTAGAATGAGATCCTAATAGGTTGGACTTGATGGACTAATGTCTTTATTCAGCCTCAAATACTATGTAACTATGTAACATAATAATAAAGAGCAAAAATGGGGAAAAAATGATACGTCTTTACTATTTTGGGCCGGTTTTCCTTTGATAATAAAAAGAATGTGGAGACATCCATTAACATTTACCACCAAATGAAGGCCCAAATTGTCCTGAAAAAGCAAGGTATAATTCACCTGGGTACACAAAGTAGTTGCAAAGATGTATACAGATTTACGAGCATTTGCCAAAGTTGCAAAACTGGGTTCAGGAGTTAGGCTGGGTTCACACCTAGGCGTATCTAATATGCGCGTTTGTCGCGCGTTTTCGTGACGCACGTTGGACACGCGATTCGCTGTAAAAAACGTGCGGCAAGCGCGCGTTTCCGAGGGCTACTTGGCTGTATCCCAATGGAAGCGTGCGACAAAAACGCGTAGGGCGTTTTGTAGTGCGTTCATACGGCCTGTAATACGCCCAGGTGTGAACCATACCCATAGGAAATAATGGGATTTCGGTGTTTGAGCGTTTTGCAGAGCGTAGGAACGCGCTACAAAATGCCCAGGTGTGAACCGGGCCTAAAGGTTTGATTTCATTCCAAGAGATAATTTTATACATATATTCAATGATGTTGAATTTCTGCCTTGAGTTCGGCTTTAACTCTGGGATGTTGTGTTACATTTTTTCAAATCAAAATTTGATTTATGTGAATAGAGCCTTTCAAGCTCTATTCACACATGAGAGGTTTTCCGCGCGTATTCGTATAGGCAGAAACGCACTAAACATAAACAATGCATTGCAATGTGCTTTGTTCAGACTATTGCGGCGTTCGCACGGTACAAAACTGCATGTCCCGCAAAATAGTCCAAGGTTGATTTTAGGGGTGGATTCTGCGCATATGTCAAAAATTGTGCGCTTTTGTGCCGCACGGTAAAGGCAAATACCATATGTGAATGGAGCCTTAGATGGACAGTCTGATCAGAGCCGTCTGACAGTTTTTCAGGCAGATCTGATTGGAAGCTCAATGTTACTCTATGGGCAGCCAGATGTAAATGGCAAGATGGAGTCAAAAACGGAACAGACACGTGTGCCGATCCCCTGCTAATCGGAGCGGACAGTGCCTATGTGAAAGGGGCATTATTATCATCAAATCCAAAATGATAGCTTTAGGGACCAAATACACTTCCGGTGTGGTACATTGCATTATCTCATTGGGTTTTACCTGCATCAGGATGTTGCAGTGCCATAGATGTCTATTACATGGCATCCCATTGAATTAAGGCAATGCAGCTGCAATGCATATCTGTTGCAACGTACCACAATGCAATGTAACTCTCACGTACAGTACCTTGGTGTGAGCCTGAAGTGACGAGCCCCATCTCATCTGAGCCCCACTGGAGATGAGACAGCAGTTGAACAGACAGAGAGGGGCATGAGTGCCTGTGGCTGATATGAATGCTTGACACACCGGAGATGATGGTGCTGACGACTGGATGCCAGAGGTAGCTTGTGGCTGATAACAGATCAGACACACTGGTGTGAGAAGCTGGAGCAAAGTCAGGAACAAGCCAGATCGGCAATGTGCAGTCAGCATGGTACAGAAGCAGGAGGCAGAAGCGATGTCCGGAGTAGGCCGGGTCATACACTTGCAAGCAAAATGGTACCAAATCAGAAGACAGGGGGGAGGTCAGTAGACAAGCCGAGGTCACAAGGCAGGCAGCAAGCAGGCAGAGTCAGGAATCAAGCTGGCTGAAACAGGTATCAAGAACATGATCACGAATGCAGAATACTGCTGAAGATCTCTCAGCAAGTTGCAGAGGCAGGAGCCATCCTTAAATAGCCCGCCTGGCGCCAAGAACAGGGGTGCACACGCTATTGCCATGCGTGGTGCACCGGTTTTGTGCATGCACTTTTTTAGCACCGTAGCGCAGAATACGCGGATGCACATTGGCTCGTGCAGCGATCCGGGCAGAAGCTTTACTATGGGTGCTGACTGATGCACCCCTGACAGTAACACACTCTCATGCATTATAGTGCATTGATTTTGCCTTTTTTAAAGGTTTTGGTGTGTTGCCAGTCCATCCATTTGAATGGGCTGTCTTAATACATCATGTAAAAAAAATGCATCAACACACGTGCGTCAATGCAACACACCAGGACGCCAAAGAGATTAAAAAAGATCTTTGAATATTTTAGCTCGTCTTCCAGCTCCTTTGACTGAATGGCAATTCTGCTACCAAACCAAGATCTATTTGATATTCTCTGCTGGTTGCCGTTGTGCCTGGCAGTGTTCCCACACACACAAGTTTATGATCACTTGTTATAATTCAGTGTTTGTTATGGTGCATCGGTTCCCCTGCCCTTATGACACATTCATCACACACTCGGGCTAATCGTAAAACGGAGACCTTTTATGGCCCTTGTTTTCCCGGCCTGCCTTTCCTTTGCTAGTTTTTAGATAACTTTCTCGAAACGACCAAGTGCCAGGAAGGCTCGGCACGACCGTATCATTAATTATTACTGATTAACGGTCAGTTCTTTTCTATAGCTGCTTGAATAGAAGGTATATCGAATATATTAAATATACATGGAACACTCCATGTTTAATTAATACCTTTAATGCATGTTGTTTATGCTGAGTTTAAAGGGCCAAGCTGTAAGTCACTCTGGAGTAAAATATTCATGTATTCTTATTTATCTACTGGTGTACACTTGCCAAAATCATTAGAAACACTACAGCCAAAACCAAAAATGAAATTGTATAAAGTCTGTTTGGTAAATGTATTTATTTAATGCAAGCAGCGTAAGTACCCAAAGTTTTGACTTGGTGTCTGCTTTTTGTAATGCACTGAATAGTAGAGCTTATACTGGAAGAGGGAGAAGCAGCACAAGGGGCCCTGGCTGGTTGTGATACTAACAAGGTACGTGCTGATAGGAAGAGAGGGCAGAGGGACATTTAGATGAGCTCATCAGTCTGCTGCTTATCTATATACTGAACAGTCACAGGCAGCGGAAGGGACAAGTCCTGTAAATGTTACTTTTGAAAAATCAGGTCTCTTGCCGTGTGTAATCAAGCCGTGTAACTCTCAGGACTGGGTTGGACATAAATTGTAATCTTTTGGTAGGCTAGCTAATATATACAGTGTGTGTGTGTATAAATATATATTT
>NW_017306363.1:1798589-1851017 GCF_000935625.1 Nanorana parkeri
GTGACAGTGCGTCGCAGTGCCATGCAAGATGCTGGCAACGCAGACACCCAGGAATCTCAGCCAGAGGGGCTCAGCGGTTCCAGGTGGCAAGTTCTAGCACTGGGAAAGTGCTGACTTTGCAGTTCCTCCCAGGATTTCTGGATTTGGCATGGGATCCTGGAACTGGGAGATTTCTAAGAGAATTGGGAGGGATGAAATCTACATTCCTGGGTCCATTGTTTAATAGTGGCCAGCACCTAATTGCACACCTGTGCACAGCACTTATGGGAAGGGTGCTGGCTAAGGTTTTGGGCTCAAGCTGGGAAGATGAACAGGGATGTTCACGAGTCAGGAGGACTCCACCCAGAAGGCAGAGGGGAGCCAGGTGGCTGGGTGTGCTAGAGGCACAGGAAGATAGCCGAGGAAGCTGAGAGAGCAATTTACACATAGAGTATGTGTGACAACCTGTAGTCGGTGAGACTATGTTCGGTTTGCTGGAATACAAGCATACGTTGTTGTATGGCTGATAAATAGTGTGAGTGAAGACTTCTAAAGTTCCTTCAACTTTCCTGATCTGCATTTATCTCTATTTTAGTGACTCAGCAGGTCTTGAAGCCGGAGGTTCATATTAACAGCAAGTGAGCTTACATTTTCAGAAATAGGTCAGCAGTTCACCCATCCAACACCATGTTCCCCCGCCCCACCACCACCACCACCCACTCCACATTTCGTTTATGACAGGTTTGCTTGAAAAAGGCCCCAAAGTGACATTTAAGTCTAAAATGTCCCCGCCCCAGTGCTGCTTTAAGGACCCTTACCCTAAATAATGCCTCTTGATCCGATCATCTTCTTCTTTCCAGTAGTTTTCAGGAGTCCCTCCAGCGCTGGTACCGGTGCTGGCGCTCTCTGATCCAGTGCAGACTCCTTGTGTCCCGCAGTGTCTGTCCATGTGCACGCTGCCGGGCTGCCTGCATTGACTTACACTGTGTCTCTCCTCTTCTCCCGGCCGAAGATCTCCACTGCGCATTCGCCCGCCCCATTAACCTTCACAGCCGCTCAAGAATTTTTCAGATCTTTGGACGGGAGTGAGCATCTGAGACACAGGTAAGTAATAACCTTTTTGGTGACTTTTTTTTAATGTGTTTTTTTGCATAGCAGTAGATATAAGCAAAAAGAAAAGTAAGGTATAATTCAACTTTAAGTACTAGTCATGCAAAAAAATGTAAATCTTTGCATGTGTAACTCTGACAGTCAAAGGGAAGGACCATATGCATCATTTTATCCTTTCAATGAAAGGTGTGTACTTTTCCTCCAGCGATAATGAAGCCACAGATAAAAAGAGCACCTGCCGAAAGACTTCCAATGATCCTCCACACAGCAGTTATAATTACAAACCGGAAGAATGTTTGAGAATCCGCAATGTGGCAGCTTAGCATCTGTGACTGCGGAGTAATCTCATAAGAAATATGTTTTCCTCCTGTCAGCCGATTGCTCTGAGATCTACAGACAATGAGGAAAAAAAACCTTCTGAAAGCTTCCACTAATCTGTTTTCCAATATCTCCAAAAATCTAATTTTCACATCTTACTCGCAGCTAAAAGTATAAATCTGTCAAGAAAAATGACTTTAAAATGTAATCACAGGAAAGATCATTATTGGCGGCACAGTTGGGCTATTTTTAGGGCTGGAGATGGCTGGGCATCTGTAGTAAAGGCTCGGTTCTGGGGGATTTGTTGGGAAGGCTGACAAGGAAATAGATTGGGGAGGACAGCGGTACATGGGGAGCCATGCATGACACGGGTAGAAGATATGTACCCAGTCAACCTTCTGCAATCCTGCTACACCCCTCCCCTTCCAACCTCAATACATACCTTCCCCACAAATGACAAACCACACACATTGTAGTAAAAGTAGGATTAAACTTTCTAACATTTATTCAGTAATGACTAAAGGTCAAACAAATACACATCGCCCAGCAAAGTATTTCTTTAGATTTTTGCCCAAACGCTTAGTCATCATGTTTCCGAACAGCTCCAACTCTCTGAGTTCCATGAACTTCCTGTCCAGTACAAGATCACAAGGGACAGAGCAGTCTCCAGTAGCTGTCCATCGACTTGCTTGGAGAAGGGAGGAAGGAGAGCAGGAGGAAGGGGAGTGTCTTGCCTTGTTGTGCCTGTGTGTTTGTAGAGACGTACACAGCTTATTAGCACATACACGGGTGGCTCCATAGGACCCTGCTAGGGAAAGGAGCCAACCTAAAAAAGGATGTTAGGGCCAGTGCTCAGGGGACCAGCTGATTCTGCAGGAAGCTAAAACTTTTAAACATCAAGGAGCAGCATCCATTGTAAGTGATTTCATCAGTTTTAGAAATAGCTTAGAAACCCTTTGACTTAAACATCACTTTCATGGCGATTGCAACCTTTTATTACAAAATACAACTATAATATATAGGTACAAAACACATTTTACCCCACAGTCTATGAAGGCACCACCACCATCTCAAACTCTGACTATGCCGAGCCACCTAACTATAATAGGCCCAGCACCTCAGGGACAGCACATGAATTACCACAATGACCATCCCAAACCATGAATCCTAGGTCACCCCAGTTGACTCCAATGAAATGGAGGACTCAAGAAGGGTCCCCCCAGCACCAATTTTACCTCCTTCACAGACCCCAAGCTGCGTCCCCCAGCCATATACAGTAAGTAATCTCCTGTCGAGATAGGGCAGGTGGGTGGGAAGTTGACTCACCTTGTGCTAACTCCCAACTGAGGATACAACTCTCTGTCTCCTTATCCCATAGCGGAAACCCCTCCTAGGCCACCTACCCGCGACCAATCAGGTAAGTGACCTCCTCAAAAACTTATACAAAAACCTTTGTTGTGTAGACCCCACGCCTATTTTTTCCTGTCATTTTTATCTGCATGTGTAAGTGTAACACTTCTAAGTATGTATTAGCTCTCACAGAGATCATAGTACTCCCCATGACAATGCCTTCATCTGCTTTTCTGTCCAGAAGGATGGCACCTTTGTTGATGCATCATCCAGAGTCAGCATCTACTTTCTGGTCTGGAATGTGTTAGAATACACATTACTGTGTTTATAGCAATAACTACTGCAGTACACATTTTCGGTCACTAGATGGCAGTGTTCTGTTATATCTATGGTATATTCTGTTGCATTGAAAAAGCTAGAAAATTAAAGCTGTGGCTTCCTTCCTGTTTTCAAGCCATGTGCAGCTCGCATATCAGAGTGTGTGCTTGTGTTTCTCTGTGAGGCTGCGCAAAAACAAAAACAGAATGCTGGTTCAGAGATGACACAATCATGTAACTCCTGGTGCTGCTAGGTGAAGCCACTGCACTAAAGCTCAAGGATTTTTAAAAGTAAATGAATTTGTAACATTTCTAGGCTTTTATATCAATTGTAGCTTGTAATCCTTCTGTGAAGCTCTTTGTTCAGCCACTTGCTATATAGGTATGTTGGTGCTCCTGGGTTGTCACCCTGTCACATGGCCCTATAATACGGCATAAACTAAAAAAAAAGCTCATGCTTTTTGTGAGTTACCTGATCATAGTCCAAAACTACACCTATAAACCTTTTTTTATTGCTAAAAGCAACATACTAAAATAGAGAAAAAGGTAATTCAATTGTGGATTTTAGTGGAGACTTCCAGTGGCCATTTCAACACAAATTACACAGGCACGGTTCACTGCTGTCAGTGTCAAGAAACCCACACTGAGAAATGCCATGTAGTCATGGCTGCAGTGCATATATAAAGGTGAACCTGTGTCAGGATCATGCACAAAGTATTTACAGATTCTAATCGGACAGTAAAAGCACTTTGAAGCAAACCCTCATTCACCTCTGTCTCTATAAGCATTGTAGAACAATCACTTGTCAAAGTTCACAACACAGATACTGTCAGGTCTATTCACAAAAGGGTGTATAGTTTGCAGAAGGCAGGAGAAGGGAACAATCTAGGACAACATCGCAGAACTGGAAAGTGAGCTGAATCGGAGAATTGTTCCAAATCAGCTATGTTGTCCTTGACTGTTCACTTCTCCGGCCTTCTCCAAACTCTTCACCCTTTTGTGAATAGTCCTGTGTGTTTTTCTATGGAGAGCAGATGTTGGCAGACTGCCAGCCCTCTAATATAACCAACCAGCTAAAAAAAAAAACTTTAGTGTCTTTGTTGTGATGGTTTGTCTTAAAGCTCCTTTCTGCTTTCTAATAATATGTAAATATATATTGTCTTTGTTTTAGAAATGTAATACATGATGAAGGATTGCCAGAGAACAATGGTATTTTAACAAAGAAAGAGCACAGCAGTGGTTGTCTCCTTTCAGACACGTTGGGGGGAATTTATCAAAACTGGAACAGACAAGAATTGGAGCAGCTGTGCATGGCAACCAATCAGCTTCTCTGTTCTGTTTGTTCAGTTAACACTTGAAAATGAAAAAGAGAAGCTGATTGGTTGCCATGCACAGCTGCTCCACTTTTTGTCTGCTCCAGTTTTGATAGATTCCCGCACAGTGTCTTTGTTTAAAAGCTTGGTAACAAGGGATCGCGGGGGTCACTGCTTTGATCCTTTCACTTGTGGATATCTTAGCTTGCACTATTGAGCTCTGTTAACAAAGGGCTTTTTACAACAGTAAGTAAGGAGACAATAAAAAACATGAAAAGGAGCCAAAAGCTTCACCTGCTGGCTGAAAATCTGAATACAGAATTTTCACATGTCATATTTCATAGTTGCCTTACAAAAAACGTTTTTTTGGATTTTAATTTTATTTTAGTCCTGACTAGGCATGGGTAACGTTATTTTGGTCAAATTAATTTTGCCTAGAAATTAACTATTTTGCCATTAGCAAAAAATTGCCAAAGTGAGAATTCTTATTTTTGCTTACTGAGCTGTATAAACAATATGTTGTTTCTTTATTCAGATGGTGCAGGATTTTTTTTCTCTTGTGTGTGCATGTATTCAGGATATTTGTTATTATTTTATTGTTCTTTCTGTTTGTTTCTTTTCTTTTTTTGTTCTTTTGATTTTTTTTTTGTGTTGTTGCTAAAACATGTTTTTTTTTAATTGCTTTTTTTCTTTCTTTGGAAAACAAAAACAATTAAAATAATAAGGCTTAGTAGGCTTCTTTTTTTTTTAACAGGACCAGGATAGTTGAAAGAAGCTATAATAACCCTAGTAGCTATATAAAACCCATAACACTCTTAGAAATGAATACAAACCAGATTATTTTGCCTTCCCCATTGATTACAACATGGCAAACGTTTTCTGAAATTTCCTGATTTTTACTGAAAATTAATAGAAATAAAAATGATTTTGCTTGTCCCTAGTCCTGACTGTAATAAGAAAAAAAAAAGAAAATAGATGCAAACCAGATATATATGTTTTCTGTTTAAAACTCTCGAGTGCCTAAAATGTTTTTCTTTTAGTGGACATCAGTAGGCACGGGTCACTTTCCTGGCTGGCAGTCCTTGTCCAGTCATGAATCAAATTAACAGAGTTTAGGCTTAATTTATAATTTATAATTTTGTTACTAATTAGTTTTTAGCGCATTAATTATTGAAAGTTGCTCTTCTGCAGGTTTTAAGTGGTTGATAGGTTTACACTCCTTGGTAATAAGATGTCGAAATGCTGAAAGAAGGTAATTAGAACTTTGGGCAACTCAACCGTGCTACAAAACTTAATAAAGCTTTGTCTGAGGAAAACAAGGTCTCTCAGCCTCATTGTCCTTTAACAAATTTCCGGAAGAATGAGACAGATAAATCCTGTTTTATTCAGGGACGTAAGCACAAGCTCTCGTTGTGCAGTCCCTGCTACTTTTAAGCAGCCACTATAATTATTTTATCGCCTTAAGAGAAGAAGCGATTGATAATATTTAAATGGAAATCCAATTAGCAATAGGGACAGCTCATTTGGTGGAAATTTGCTGGTCCTGTGTACACCGGCTAAGTAGCTTGATGTATCTGTAACCAATAAGGCCGCTCTTTTAAAACAGTGATGTAATTGCATCTGTGTCATGTGATGGATTGTTGTACACAATCATTCTAAAGAGGAATGACCCTTCGTTGTGATTTCTAACAGGGTTATTCACAAAAGGGTACATCGTTTGGAGACGGCAGGAGAAGTGAACAATCTAGGACAACATAGCTGAACTGGAAAGTGAGCTGAATTGGAGAAATTTTCCAAATCAGCTATGTTATCCTAGATTGTTCACTTCTCCTGCCTTCTCTAAACTCTTTAAACTTTTGTGAATAACCCTGTGAGTGTGCAAGCTTGAAAAGATGCTTGAAAAATTTAGGTTTTTCTTACTTTTCGGCTCATGCTTTTACCAGTGTGTGTGCATGTGTGGCCTGTTATTGAATAGGAACTAGTGAGCCAATAATTATAAAACAGGAGATAGAGAAATAAGAAAACAGCATTATTCCAAAACCATTTGGCATAGTTCAGATTGGTTTGTGGACTGTAGCTTCATAGCCTCTAGCGCAAGTCACCAAGGCTATAGGTTGTCCCTACAGGCAAAGTTATCAAATAATTGCTGGAATATCTTTTTTTTTTTTTAAAGATTATATTTATATATTTAATTTAAAAAAAATAAAAAGTAGGCAGCACAGTGGCATAGTGGTTAGTGCTTCTGCCTTGTAGCACTGGGGGTCTCTGGTTCGAGTCCCACCCAGGTCACTATCTACAAGGAGTTTTCATGTTCTCCCTGTGCTTGCGTGGGTTTCCTCCGGGTACTCCGGTTTACTCCCACACTCCAAAGACATGCTGGTAGGTTAATTGGCTCCTGTCTAAATTGTTTGTATGTCCCTGTCCTGTATGTATGTGAGATAGGAACCTTAGATTGTAAGCTCCTTGAGGGCAGGGACTGATGTGAATGTGCAACTATGTGAATGTGCAACTATGTAAAGCGCTACATAAATTGTTGGCGCTATATAAAAACCAATAATAAGATAAATAAAAGTGAGAATAGGACACACAGTACAGTTTTCCCAGTCTCATCCCCCATAAGGCTCTGTCCAGTCCATACTGGGTAATGTCAAAGCATCAAATTTACAATCGGTTATCGATGTAGCAGCAGGGTGACACAAAGCAAGGACATATGTGTAAAAAAGAAAACCATGACCAAGAGATCCGCAATTTGAGGGTGAGAGAAGAGAAAACATGAAAAGAAAATGCAAGGGGACAGAAAGAGAGTATGAGAAAGAAGGGAATGCGGACATAGTGAGAAGGGTGAAAGGGGGTAGTAGGGGCGCTCAATAACGGAGGCGAAACCCACATCAGTCAGGGCAGGAACTCAGAAGGGCAAAAACCACAGTTTGGCTGTCAGAGGAAGGAGATGATTCATTCCAGTGTTCCGTAAGGATATGGTATATCCAAGGGTTCCAGACATCACAGAACTGAGGGTGGTGGTTGTACAGATTGGCTGTAAGTTCAATATCTCAGGTATGTTCAATGTCTCAGGTATTACATCTCCTCAAACCATTCCACAAAAAAAGGGGAGCAGAAAATTGCTGAAATATCTTACACTGCCACCAACCCTTAAAATTTATGTCTGACCAAAATAAAATAAAAAAAACATTCAGTACATCTCCGCAACCCATGTCCATTTCTCCATGTTTTATCCTTCTAAAACTTGGTAACTTTCTAATGAGCTGACAACACAGTGCCTCTTCTTCCATAAAATCCCAAGCAGTGTTGTCAGGCCTGCCTGAGTTTCCCCTGCTGGACTATAGGAAATCAGCCTTATGTTGGTTGATCTTGGTAGGGCTGATGACACTACTTGGAATTTCAGTGCAGCAAAGGCACTGTTTTGTCAGCTCAAAGAGGAAGTTGGGAGAACACTGGATTTCTAGATGATCAACAGGTATTTTTGTCTGTACTTGCAGCAATTGTAAAGGGATAAAACATCAGGAAACGTGCGGGTATTACAGAGAAGTACTGAATATTTTATTTTTGTGTCCATACATACACACATTATTGGTACTGTCAGCTAGTATATGCCGTTGACCTAGAGTGCTCTTGGCCTGAAGGTGTTTGCTTATTTCCCGTTCTGTTTTCCCACTGTAGACGACCAGTTTATGAAAAGTAAAATCAGGATGTGTCATTGTAAATGGTGGAGGAGTCCTGGAGCTAGGTAGTACAGTGTCGGGGTCATGGGGGGTTAAGATGGAAGTATTGGACTCAGACTTTGATTAGTGGTTTCATTCCCAAAGGTTTTTGCTATTGCATAGCTATCTTTCATCCTGTCCAAGTCTCAGTTTTCTTCAGCTTCAGATTTGCAAGTGGAATGGACATGAGATGGGGGAAGCTTATCCTTTATCTCTAGATTCAACACTTTTATACGCTTTTAATGTAATTATTAAACATCTAACCTCTTTGTTCTTTTTGATTCTTTCCAAGGTGATGTGATGAACTTACCGCCGTACCTTAGGATGGACTTTTTATTAAATCGAGGTGCTTCAGGAACTAGCAGAGACTTAGGGCAGGCTTGCTTGGAACCTCAAAAAAGCCGGACCCTGAAGCGGCCCACAGTTCTGGAACCAATACCAATGGAAAATCCATCAGCAAGGGAGGTACAGTCATGGCAGTCCAGTGGTGGGGCAACTGCGGCTGCACCGGTACCGCCACGAGAAGCCACAGAACTAGGACAGGCAGCTAAAATAAGCAGTTCACAAGAATCGCTACTGGACTCCAGGGGTCACTTGAAAGGAAACAACCCTTACACAAAATCCTATACCCTGGTATAACAACTAAACAAAAAAGAGCTTGTAAATACTAAAAAAAAAACAAAATGCAAATCAAAGCTACCTTTTTCTACGGAATTCCAACATTTATAATTTAAACAAAAGAGAAAAAAAAAGGATTGCCAAAACATTTAAAATAGGAATTTACAGACAGTGCAAAGACTCTTCATTATTTTTATTTTACCCCTTCGGATTACCTACACAACATTCATCTTCCCTGATGTCAAACTCTTTAAAGGATTTGGGTTATTTTATTGTCACCTTTCTACCACTTTTCTACAGTCTGGTGCATGAGAACGTTTTACTTGAAAATTTCCAGCACACCCAAATTACAACAAAAAAAAAAAAATGAGTTAAAAAAATATCCAGACGCTGAATGGTATTGTTATGGAGAAAAATGATTTATTTTACATGCCCTTTTTTTTTTTTTAACTAATATTCATAAGTTATTTTATTTTTTTGTTACATAGCGTTCTATCAGAGAAGATAGACTTTTCTCCTTTAAATGATCTTTGACTCGTTGAATTTTGTCCTTGAGAAATAAAGGGTCTCTTGCCTTCTGCTGTGATACCTGCTTTAATTTGCTGGTTTAATTTTTTATGTTTTGGTTGTTTACCAATAGATAGAATATGCACTATACGAGGCTTTAAATAGGTTTCATTTTTTTTAAATACAGCTTTCCTATTTTCTGTATGTTCAAAGCAATTTAAATGATACCTCCTTTTTTTGTTTTGTTTTAATTTATCAGGTAAAATCTCCAGAAATGTTTCTTTGTGAAGTCGAGCATGTGACGACGAAGGGCTATATAAAACATCAGTAAGGGCTCTCAGATCAACAGGTTGTACATTACCTGATGTGTGTCTACTTCTAATATTGCTACTCATGGGCTGGGTTTAACCTGTTTACTTTCTTGTCATTCAGTGGAAATTTAGCACCTTCTAGCATTGGTTCCTTTCATTAAAAGTAAGTGCTGATCTTACCTCCGTAAAGCTTCTTGCATCATTATCGGATCCATTATTTACAGCAAGAAAAATGTGATACCGGTAAAGCACTCTAAGGAAGAATGTTTTCTAGATGTTCAGTAGTCTCCATGTTCATATTTACCTTAAAGTATATTTAAACCCAATCTCCAACATCTCGTATTAACTTTAAAATGTTAGGTCATTTCAAAAGGCAGGTTTAATTTTTTTCTAAATTTGTAGCTTTCATTAAAATAATCATTAATCAAATTAATCATCTAAAATAATAACAATAATTGCTGTTGATCCTGTAATTAGGATCCAAAAAAAATCTGAATTCTATTACTATTATATGGTAGAATTCCTATATGGCGCAGCCTTGATGATGACTTATAGGCACACAGTTAATTGCACAAAATCTTGCCTGGGGGCTTTTACTTCTAAAGAATTTGTATTTCTGTCCATCCATTTCTGAGAGTCATGCTGCTGTGCCATACAGCACAACCAGGTCAGTGGTCTAATTTTTCTCTACTGCAGTGAAGTGATGCAGCTTGGCGGCCTCACCACCCTCAGCCTGGTATTGAGCAGCAAAGAACAAAACAGCACAATGATGAGCTCATCCCTCTCCTAATGCTTTTCTCAACACTTGTCATCATATTCCTTGTCGTTGCGTGAGCATTCACCTGATTTGGCTGCCCACCGATCTTCCAGTCTGAATTTGTACTGTACAATTCATTACACAAGGCTAATATAAAAAAAAGAAATTCAGGTACATACATTAGCTGTTTTTAAAAATACATAATACAAAAATACATTAAAGAACATTAAAGAATACATAACTACATGAAATAATGTTCTTCATATCTGTCTGGGGTTCAGCCTGTTTCAATGGGTTTTTGTTGGCATGAGAATTGCTTTTTAGAATCATTTCAAACTTTTCTGACATTCAGGCAGAATGGATGCACCTGAAAGCAAGCTGCAGTTACCAAGGTCCACCCCCACTGACGCATTTCACTCAATCACAGACTTAGGAGTAGAGAGAGTGATCCCTATGACTAAGCGCGTTAGTGGGAGCAGACATGGGGTGCGGGACCCCAGTGATGGGATATACGTTTCAATAAACTATCCCAGCAGAATCTGGTGTGCGGCCAGCTTTTCTTCTGTTTGTACAGGCTCATATTGGAGCAGGGGAGTGCTCTCAGCGGCAAGCACCTGGCTCATTCCTTTCCTGGGCTGTGGTGGGGCGGTGCTTCCTTTGTGTGGTTTTCCTGTCCGTCCCCCACCACACACACACACACACACACACACACACACACACACACACACACACATATTCCGTGGACCTATGGATTTAATATGTCTTCCACTTAGAACAAATACTCAAGCACACACAGATATACAAATAGAGATAAAGGAGAAATATAATTTTGTCTGCTTAATTATAGGAACGGAATATCTTAAAATATTAAATTAATAATTTTTAATTTTTCTGATAGGTACCAATATATATTTTTTTGTCACATCTTTATATACATTAATATTTTTGTATTTATATTATTTACATCAGATATTTTGAATATTCTTATATACACAAAAAAATCTATTTTTCTAAAGGTTTATTTGTTTATAATTTTACTTTTCCTTAAAAAAAAAATGTTTATATAATTTATAGAAGTTAGACGTGTAGATTATAGTAGCTGCTCCAGCTTGTAATTTTCACCAGTTGACTTGGAGTAAACCGAGTCTTTCACAGCTGGTAAAACATGACATGTCTGCAGTGTATCTAAACCCTTAGACTAAAATATCCTTATCTGTCCTTAGATGTGGTGGCTGCTTTAGGTTTTTTTTCTTCAGGCTTTCTCTTTTATTTTCACCTGGCAGTCGTAACACACTTCCTGTGCTTCTATGACCACACTCGCTCACTGGCAGGTTATGGATGACATCACTCACTCATTAAATGGAGGGCAGGTGTTGTGTAGTCCGCAGAGATAGATGCAAGGGCATCCCGAGGCCGGGTGTCACCTGGAGCAGATATCGGGTGACGCCCTGCTGTGACGTCATCCCGCATGTGCGATCATCTTATTGATACCTGCCGGTGGCCATCTTGGCAATGGACATCGGCAGGGAGAGAAGGGGACAGCCACCCGGCGCGATAAGGTATGCCGCCGGGTCCCCTCCTCTCCCCCGAAACTTTCAGGCTCTCGGTCCATGACCGAGTTCCCAACTTTTCAGAGGGGGTGACACCAAAATGACTGTCAGTCATTTTGGTGTCACCCCTCCAATAGTGTCACCCGGGTGCAGGTCGCACCCCCCTTGCGATGCCACTGGATAGATGGGAACAATGCTAACTGATAGCAGAGAGCCCAGGATGTTGTCTGCTTACAAGATCAACAGGTATTGTTTGCAGCTGCTGAGCAGATATAATAAAACACTTTGGATATATATTTACCAAACCAAATAAAATAAATTAATTGTTATGATTTACCAACATACCTAAGATGTCTTCCCCTGCCCTCCCCAGGATTGGGCTGGATCCCCTGCATTTCAGCCAACCATCTGACAACTCGGGGCAGCACCTCTGCAGTCCAGTACAAGTCACATTGTACTTCAGCAGCAGCCATGACATTGATATAACCACTTAAGGACCAGGACTTGCATGTATGTCCTATGGTAGTTAAGTGATTAAGTTCAACACCGTGACCCCAATTTACTAAAGCCGTAGGGCATGTGCTCTTCAAAATTCCATTTTCACTTATCTTAGTGAATTAGGTGAAACAAAGTAAACATTCCTTTTCTATAGAGTAGTAAATCAACTGCCATCTTCACAATGGTTAACTCATTTTAATTGCACAACCGCAAAGTTAAACAGCCTTGGGTCAGACCTGCTTAGCCAGTTAAACATTGATGTACTGTATGTACACTGGAGAATCGTATGCAATCATCACCTTTTCCATGCTGGAAGGACACAGAACTCATTGTGATGTATTGTATCGCTAGAACATGATTGTTCTGTCAAACAACATTTTAAACCGTCGCCTTGATCAAGACGTGTAGCGAGTGATGTCATAGTGCTTAGAGGTTTGTTTTTTTTTAAATACAAAACATTCAGGACACATTTAGCTTTATTGAGAAAAGAGTTCTGAACTGTTGGGTGTTAGTAGATATGTAAGCTGCGAAAAAATTTGGTTCAGATATTTTGTTGTTTCGTAATTCGGATCTGAACTTCCATTCGGTTCGGGTTCCGGATTCGGACCAAATCTATATTTTGTTGGTTTCGGATGAGTTTACGAATGTTTGTCGCGACTAACACAGAAAACCATATACAGTTATTACTACTAAAGCTGACTCTCCTAGAACAGAATGGCATTCAGGATCCGAATTTCTGCATTGCATTGGGGAGTACCCGAATGCCATTCGGGTCTG
This sequence comes from Nanorana parkeri, assembly GCF_000935625.1. Lineage (NCBI taxonomy): Eukaryota > Metazoa > Chordata > Amphibia > Anura > Dicroglossidae > Nanorana > Nanorana parkeri. Next base: position 1,811,714 of record NW_017306363.1, read on the forward strand.
GGAGCCTCAGCTTTAGTATTCTATGTATATACCGTATATGGCTACCATGTTGCCGTAACGAACATTCGTGTTCAGACCCATTCAGATTCATTAAACCGAAAAACACATCTGATTGGCCGGAAAAGTTAAATGTCCGATTCAGTTTCTTTTTTTGAACAAAATTCAGACGGGATCCAAAATTAGGAAACAGGAATTTGGATTCGGACACATTCGGATGCATTGGGATTTGGAAATTCGGATGTGTTCGATTTTCGGAAAATGTGTCCGCATTTTGATTCGTAACGAAACTAATCGCACATGTCTATTAATTAGGGATAACACAGGTTTGGACCAAACCCGGTCCAAACCTGAGCTGCTCCAAACCAGGAAGGAGTCTCTCCTGAACACGGAATGAAGCTCCTGCCATGCCAGCCAATCAGCTGCTGGTGGGGAATTCCCCCACCCACAGCTTGATGTAAGCAAATGGGCAGAATGGAGTGATGTCATTGACCTTATATGGCTGTCACAACAATAATATCACTTGACTATTTATGGAATATAGTTATCAAACAATGTTATATAAGAACTTGCCTTTGAAAACTTTTCTTCTTATCTAATTTAAAAAGATTTAAAAAAAATGCTTGTGAAGGTATTTTTTCTGGTAAGTTGCTGAATTTCCACTGAATTGATACATATGATATTGTCTTTGTGAAAACAAAGTAAATGTTTATAGGACTTACTCAACTAAACTTTTGCAGCCCAGTTAAGAATACATTAAATTATTGATGCCCTTCTAGCAGATTCTATACCAAACCGTGTCCAGATCTATTACTGACTCACAAATGAGGAGCCCAAATCCGTTTGTTTCACACTTCGCCTTATGCCTCTGGGAAGGTAAAAATGAAAATCCTGAAACCATCACACATCCATACCAGTTACTGTGAACATTTCAGCTATTCAAGACGTTAGGCTCCATTTTCCTTCCTTTTTTTTTTTTACTGGCTTCTTTTTGTTTTCATATCAAGGACTGTTTTTGAAGCAATGGCAGTCTGTCCTTTTATTTTAAGAATATCCATTGTTGAATAGATTACGTTAATATGGAGTAAGCCGGGCTCTGAACTTTTACATCATAATGTGGGGAATATTCCATTTCTTTTTCATTTGAAATACTTTCTTTAAAATAAAACTATAATCCTTAGCTTTTTCCTCAATAATAAAGTATTTTTAATGAGGCGTTTCCATCTTACCGTTAACTCTTTAAAGTTGAACTCCAGGCAAACATCTATATACACGGAGGAAATACATATATGGAAGTTGTTTTACCTGCCAAAGAATTTGTATTCCAGTCCTGACATTTATACCAGTTTGCCACACAGCCCTGTCTGCCAGAGCAGAAGACCTGATTTTTCTCTGCTGCAGTTCAGTAATACTTACAGGTCTTGTCCCTCCCCAAGCCAGTGACTGGACATCTTTTCTCCCCCTCAGGTTCTGCTGCACAGGGAGTACAAGCGACTGATTCCCATCCAATTTCAGGTCCTTGAACTGCATACACTTAAGAATACATTTAAAGAACAAGTCCGGGTAAAAATTGCAGTGCTGGTTTTTGTCTAGGGTCAAAAATAACAGTCATACTCACCTGATCCTCTGAGCAAGCTGGATGTGACAGCACTCCGTCCATCCTCTGAGCCAGCTGTCTGTGACAGCGCTCCCTCCATCCTCTGAGCCAGCTGTCTGTGACAGCGCTCCCTCCATCCTCTGAGCCAGCTGGCTGTGACAGCATTCCCTCCATCCTCTGAGCCAGCTGGCTGTGACAGTGCTCGCTCTATCCTGGCTCCCCCCTTCGCTGCAGCAATGTAATGTCCCTCGGCCCCCACACATCCTATAAGCTGTGTATGGAGCGTGATGACACAGGGACCTTGGACAGCTGCAAGCCGGCTTGGAGGATCGGGTGAATATAACTTTTTTTATTTTTAACCTGTAGCTCGCTATATACTGAGCTTTGTGTCACAGGAGGAGGTTAGTATATGTCCTCCCGTGACCCTTAAGAGAACTATGGGGAAAAACACTGACCCCATAGTTCTCCTTTAAGGATGCATTTATTTGTGTCTTTTATACCTGCCTGGAGTTCAGCTTTAAATATGCTGCATTATAAAACAATAAAGCAGAAACAACAAAATATATAATAAGTACTGGAGCTGTTGCTGTGATAATGCCAAAGTTGGAATGTCACCTTCGACTGGTAATTCTCTCTGAACTCTCTGAGCCTAGCTGTTTATCTATAGAGATACAGTTGCCATTGCTTTCTGAGTAAATGTCAGTTCTTAAGATGCAAAACAAATATTAGCTTTTGGATTTCAGTCATTCGTGATAAAGTTTACATAGAGAATAAGTTATGGAAATATTTATTTTGCTTTATATATACTTTTATTTTAAATATGATGGTTTCACACTGAACACAAATATATATTGCTCGCCTGCTCTTATTTTTTAAACCTACAAATGTGAAACCTTAAAAATTATGCTACGGTGAAACACAAATTAGGTGGTTAGAAAATAATGATGGGGAAAAAAAAGAAATATATATAGAGGAGATACTGACTACTACAAAATCGTGAAGCCTATTGTGGTGCAACCTGATAGGTCAGCCCGTCGTTGGCTGAACCCGATGACTGTGAAGTTTTTGATCTTACAGTATCCATGACTGAATATATATTTTTGTAACAGAGTAGATGTCTTCTTTTTCTATTTTGTCTAATGACATAATGTTGTGTTGGGAAGCGGCTGAATCGACCTGTCGGAGTGTACAGGGTCTGTTGACACGCTGAGCTGTCTTGATTCCAGAAAATAAATGTGTGTGTTCTTCTTTGGGTTCAAATTTCTATGTATAATGTACACAACCCATTTTCTATGGACATGAAGGAGAGATATATACAGGCCTGGCGCTACCGCAAGGCAAGTCAGGCAGCCGCCTGAGGGCGCTGCAGGGTGAGGGCGGAAAAAACAGGGCATTTTGACAAGTACTTGTACTTGTCAAAATGCCCCGATGTTTGCGCTATGTTTTTATTTTTTTTCACTTACCTTCGGTGCGGGAGAACAGAGGCGAGTCAGCGCTGTTCCGGTGGGAGGAGCTCCAGGTGGGGTCCTAATTTAGGTGGCCGGCGACTGCCAGAGGATCCCGACACGCGCGGCACCTCAGGCAGTCGCCGGCCAGCTAAATTAAGACCCCACCTGGAGCTCCTCCCACCGGACCAGCGCTGACTTGCCGCTGCTCTCCTGCGCCGAAGGTAAGTGGAAAAAAAAAACAGCGCAAACATTGGGGCATTTTGACAAGTACAAGTACTTGTCAAAATGCCCTGTTTTTACAGGGGGTCGGGGAGGGGGGTGGGCGCAAAAATGCACCTTGCCTGTGTAGGCAAGAATCCTAGCACCGGCCCTGGATATATACGTGAACAAAGGATCATTGTGTGACAAATGCAGCTGTTTAACTTTTTGTGGGAAATATTCCTGTTCCATGCCGGTGCATAAATAGCTTCCTTGGTTTTTGTTTTTCCACACTGCAGCTTTGACCAAATTCTTTTTTACATTCTGACAAAAATTTGTCGTTCGAAACGAAACCATTTTTACTAAATACGCCATGTATTAAAACACTGAAATACTTTGTTCGTAATGGTAATTAAAGCAAACTTTTTTCTATACCCTTGCAATTGGGCTACCCCTGCACTGCAAGGGTTAAGTGCTCGTTTTTGTCTAGGTGCAAATCTAACAAAGTTATACTTACCTGATCCTCTGAGCTGGCTTGGTGTTAGACTGTTCACTGGAGCCTCGCTCCCCTTACGCTTCAGCGGTCTAAGGTGCCTGAGTCATCACGTCCTGAACACTGTGTATAGTATGTGAGGACCTGAGGGAAATAATAGGAGGAGACAGGCTGGAGGGAGAGTTGTTCCCGGGGTTCGGTGAGTTTTGACCTTAGGCAAAAATGAGCACTTAACACTTGCAGTGCAGGTGTAGCCCCACCACAACGGTTAAAGGAGAATTATGAGGCGAGTGATTTTCACTCCGTCTCATAATCTGAACCGACCTGTGACAATGAAACTGTCACAGGTCAGCTCAGTAGATTGGGAAGTGAGCGAACACATACTGTCGCTCGCTCACTTCTCGATCTATCCGTGCAGAGAGCCGTGACTGCCACTCAAATTCCTGCTGCGCCGTCTCAGTATACTGTGAGCTGTAGCTCGCGGTATACTGAGCTTTGGGTGATGGGAGGACGCTAGTTTGTGTCCTCCCGTTACCCTTAGGAGAACTATGGGGAAAAGCACTGACCCCATAGTTCTCCTTTAAGAAAATAGCCAGAAATCTTCTTTAAAAGGTTTTAAAGATGTTTTTTTTTTTTTCTCAGCAGAACTGAATTAAAGAAGTTCGCCCTGCAGCTGCAGACTTGCCTCTTTCGACAGCAGTTGCCTCCCGGGTTATCTACAGCCTGGCCATAAATAGTTCCAGCATGTCCACGTCTGTGCACTAATGTCCCATAGACTGGAATGGGATGTTACTCCCACAGTATGCCCTATTTAAAGAACTTTGGGCAGAATTATTCTTAACCCTTGCAGTGGGGTTACCCCTGAGCTGCAAATGCTCGTTTCATCTAGGGGCAAAAATAAAAAAGTTTGACTCACCTGAACCTTGGAACCGGCTGTTACACCGGTCACTGCAGCCTGTCTCCTCCTCCGCTACAACAATGGATTGTTACTTGGCATCCTCATGTCCAATACACTGTATAGGAGATGATGACTCAGAGAACCTTAGACCACTGGAGCGGAGGGGGAGCGAGGCGGCAGGGACCAGTCTCTCGGAGGGGAGTCTAACTTTTTTTAATTTCCTTCCCTAGATGAAAACGAGCACATAACCCTTGGCAACACGGGGGAGTCCCACTGCAGGCGTTAGGAATAATTCTGCCCGGAGTTCTTCTTTTAGTCTTTGAGACGTTCGCGTTCTACACTTTTAGCAGACAGACTGTAGACAAAGCGGGAGGTAAGTATGCACCTGTGGATGGGGGATGTTGTGTGTCTCTGTTTCAAATTTAGGTGGCTAGGAAGGGCCAATAAATTACGGAACTTCTCCTTTACCAAAAAAAAACTAAATTCTGGCATGCCAAATTTTTTTTTACAATTGAATAAATAAACCAGCGGAAACACATTTTAGCATTTTCCTTTTAAAACCCAAAAAACTGCAAATATTGTAAAAATAATGTTTTAATGTCCAGACAACTGTAAGGATATAAAAAGTCCTGAATATCTTTGTATCTGCTTAAAATTCAAAATGTCTTCTCCACTGTATTCATTTTATTGTACAGTTATCATCTCCACAGCACCAAGCATTTGTTAAAAGATTAGATTGGACGTGACACCCACATGTGGCATTTATTCACCGACTATAGTAAGAAAAAATATTAAATAAGATGGCAAATGCCTCTGACCAGACTCCACTGACCTCCGTCTTTCCCCTACCCATTGCAAATGGAGGAGAGATCAGACTTTGGGTACGGCTCCTTTTCTTTGATCATGTTTTATGCTTCTTAAAATGTTCACACTGTCGATAAGTATGATCATGGAGGCCCATTTTATGAGATTAACCAATATTTGTCTTAGTAAAGGATTTAGAGATGATATCCAAGTGGTTTGTATCTTATTGGAGTTGGTGTCTTGGAGTTATCTTCTAGTTGTAGGATGAAAGTGACTCTGAACTCTGGAGTTCATTCTTAAAAATACATTTAAGTACCTGAACTATGAGCAAAATGTTATCTTATTTGTGTATCATGTTGCCATCCGCAGTCACTACAAACACCCTTCCCTATCGTTGGGGTATCTGGTAAGGAGTGCAACAAGTCTCTCTCTTTATTTGTGTATCACTCGGCTGTAGATCCTCCAATCATCTCTGAATTGGTGCTGACACTGTCCTTCCTTCTGGAGGGGGGCAACTTTTGTTCCCCATGGTCCCAGTGTGTGCTGTAAAGTAGTCACCGCTCCAAGCTCACTCCTGTGATGGACTAAAATGTAATGTTCAGTTAACCAATTTGTATTGAGATTGTAGTCCATCAAAGGAGTGACACGGGGACCTTGGGGAACAAAAGTAGCCACCCTCCAGAAGCAAGGACAGTGTCAGCACCAATTCAGAGATGATTTGAGGCTTTCCAGAGTTGGCTATTCGAATATCAGCTTTCTGATAATCAGTATTAGCCACACCCACCTGCCCCCATATCACAATGCCCGGACCTGCTGGTAGGTGTGAAGCATTGCACTATGGGATGGCGTAAGGTGGGCATGCTCAATTTCTCTTATGAAGGAAGCTGAGACACTCAGAAATCCTTTTCTATATCACTTGTGTCGATGACCACAAAGGAATTCAAGCCAAAGCTTGGGCGTCAGGCAACTAGCAAGGGGAAAGATCAGCAATGACGGCCTCCATTCTTCTCTTTTGACAAGTATAAGTTAAGCTAGGCCACGCTCCTGTAATATCAGCAATATAAACCTGTAGAATAAATCTAGTATAAAATATAACTAGTTTCTCATGAATATTGGTTTTCTCCAAAAATGGCTCCAATACTAATCACAGGTGATGATGATGTTGTGTAAAAAATATATATTCTATGTGTTGTAATTCCCATAAGTGCCCCCATCACAACGCTCGCCCTTAGAAATGTTATTTTATCACTGGACTATTGATACTAAAGCATCTTTAACTAATAAAGGGCCTACCGACATGCTGGTAGGCAATACCTTTAGCATTTTTTCTATAGACCTGTCCGTATTCAATAAGGGTTATTCCACTCATCTGTTGATCTCAAGTTATCTCTGGAAAAGGTTACAAGGTTTTTTTTTTATTGACTCTCTTCATTATAAGAATTCCTCTTCTCCTTGCCATCTCTTTGTGATAGTCCACAACTGTGCCAACAGCCAATGGTGAGGGCATTAAGGGCACCATAGGGGAATAAACAACTTGCATCTATTTCTGGAAGCAACCTAACCAAAAGCAGAATAAAGCTAAAATGAAATTCAGTTCAAACAAATACAGTTCAAAATACGTAAATTGCAGTTCAATATTTTGGAGAATTCCAGCGTAAGTTAGAAGACCGACTACTGTTATGTTGCAGTGTGGTGGGTACGCCTATTTAGAAGTAGTAATGGTGATGTGAATTGATGCCAAATGGTGGACTATGAATAGATCTCTTCCCTTATGTTTCAATATTGTTTTGAACGTCACTATGCACTATGCCTATCTCTTTCAATGATACCAATGTATGATGACTTCCATGATTATTAGCCATTTTTCTTCTTTCTTTTTTTTTCTGGGATTTTACCTTTCCTGATGATTTTCACTGTGTGGTTGGAAAATAGGTAATAGATGGGGCAGGACTTGTAGGATGTGACATTTTCAAGATTCAAGTGTCGATCCAATATTTCACTTATTCACTCTGATTCTCATCCCTCCCTGCCTCGGTTTTCCAATTCTAATTGCGTTAATACTGTAATTAAAAACTTCTCACTTGCCTTCTGTGTGATGACTGTTTATTTGAAAGGATTCTTGCGTCGTAGAAGCAACGTGGGGAAGGGCCTGTGTGTGGACAGCTTTTGGCTTGTGTGGATGGGTGAATGCAGAGTGCTCTCAGGTGCAACCCACCGGTATTTGTCATCAGTTTAAGATGCATCTGAGATTATTGAGAGTTCATTGACGGGTGCTTTTGACATGTTTTTGACCTGCTTCTTACCTGCAGTTGACCTCCAGCTAAGCATCATCATCCTGCTTAAGGACCTGGATGAGAACCTTGCAGTGGGGCTACACCAGCACTGCAAGAGTTAAAAGAGAACTATGGGGTAAGTGTTTTTCCCCATAGCGCTCTTTAGGGTCACGGGAGGACATATACTAGCACCCTCCCGTGACCCAAAGCTCAGTATATAGCGAGCTATTGCCCGCTATATAGTGAGAGCCCCGCAGCCGGGACAGATCCCGACAATGCTGTTGCGATCCACCCAGCTGTGCCCGCCCCCTCCTCCATTCGTTTGTCCAATCACCACTGGAGGAGGGGGGAATCCCTGTGGGGAGCGGTGATTGACAGTCACCACTCTCTGTAGGGAGATGATCGGAAAGTGAGCGAGTGACGTTATGTGTTCGCTCACTTCCCGATCTATAGAGGCGACCTTTGACAGTTTCATTGTTACAGGTCGGCTCCAACTATGAGGATGAGTGGAAATCAGAGTCTTTGACCATCTTGATTGACCAGCCGGGGGGGTACAACTCTTTCCCGCATGGAATGAATACATCTGGGCACCCAAGTCATGCTGGCGGTGTACACCGAGATACACACGATGTCCTGCAGCCTGTTTGCAGCCACTTCATGGTTACATGCACTCCATTAATGGCTGTATGGTATTTGTCACGGTAAAAATCCTAACAGTAACAAAAAGGAAAAGCCGCACTCCTTAGTTCCACCAAACATCACATTTATTTATATCTTTACATCGCGGCCACATTTATCATCCTCATTCTACAACCACCTGCCACTAATGCGTTTCACCAGTTTGAGCTCACGCGTTAAACCTAAATGGATGAAATGCGTTAGTGGCAGCTGGTTGTAGGATAAGCATGACAATTGTGACTGGGACGTAATGATATCAATTAATGAGATGTTCGGCGGATCTAAGGATTGCGGCTTTTCCTTCTTTCCTCACGTGAAGTTAGAGCGCAAACGAGCTTAATGCCTGCACGCTTGGTGCGCCTGGGAAAGGGGAACCAATGTGGAAATCAGAGCAGTGATACCTCCATTCAAAGACTATTAGCAACAGTGTATCATGCCAATGTAATGTGGGTTTAAAAGGCCAATTGTCACAATGTGACAACACGAGCACAGTTGGGAGACAGGGACTGAGCATTGTCACCCAAGAACAGGCTTTCTTTAACTTTAGTCATTGGGTTTATATATGCCTTAAGGTGTTCTGGAAGTGCTCATAATTAAAGATAAGCAGAAAGCTTGTCCTGGAGGATGCCCCGTGCATTTCTGAGCTGAATTCATTAACATCTTAATTTAGAAAAATCTTTATATTAACCACGGGCTATTGATAAACGCTGAAGGATGAGCTATGGATCACAGGCTGGCACTCAGGAACAGCGACTGTAACGATTTTCAAAAGTCAGAGGCAATTGATGTCCCAATCAATGCCCCACACTTCTTCATTTAGACGGGGCCGATCATTCTGCTACCTCCCAATCTGCATCAGCATGAGATACCGCTGTGATTTCATCACTTGGAAACAAGGAGGCCGTCAGAAAATATGTCATATATTGGATGGTAAATCTACCAGGAATAGAACATTCTCCTAATTGGAAAGATGTGTGAAACCTGGGAGGTGGTTGTGTGAATCTTGTGAAACCATTTATAAGCACACCCCTTAAAGTATATGGCAAAGCATAATAATCTAGTACATTATGTAATCCATTCACATTTCCCGGTTTTATCCCCGCTAGTCCAGAAAAATGCTGTTAATACGACATCAATCCAGCCAGTTCTTCCAGTTTGGAATGACAACACAGTGGGGTTGATTTACTAAAGGCACATTGGCTGTACCTCATGCATGGGCAACCTATCGCGGTACCACGCTTGTAGCCACTGAGCTCCTGAGAGCGACCCGTTCTTTCACAAATGTTTGTAGAAGCGTCTGCATGCCGAGGTGCCTCATCCTATACACCTGTGGCCATGGAGGTGACGAACACCTGAATCCAATGATTTGGAGGGGTGTCCCAATACTTTTGGCAATATAGTGTATATGCATATAGCTGGGGCCACTATTTTGTGTTGGGAGTGTGCTCACTGCTCTGTGGCCAAGCTGTCAATGACAGCTCCCGGTCACTGCTTACCATTGGAAGGCGGTAGGACTTCCAATCACCTGATCACTGTAATACCCAATCACGGCATCTTTCCTTTCGGCTTTATTCAATTGCCAGTATTTTTGGGTATGGGCGAGCATGAGATTCTCTTACTTTCCTCTTCTGTAACAGTGCTGGTGCTTGGTCACTTACCCTGCACCGCAACATGAGGGTACGAAGTCCTCAGACCCCCCCTGGATCAACTTAGAGATTACACAGGGCTCACTCCATGACTCAAAATGTTTTGCCATCTAAGGCATCACGTTACTTTTAAGGCACCACATTAACTACTTCAGCACTAGCCTGTAACACATTACCAGGACACTTTTCAGTTTTCAATTGCACACTTCCTGTCTTCTCGTTTGCTGATTTGGACTCCCGAACATCTCCCTCTTGTCTCATCTTGGTAACCTGTGAAGGGCTGATGAGACTCCTTGGATTTCAGTGCAGGAAAGGCACCGTGTTGTCACCTTAGTACAGAAAGTTATGATCTCATTGGATTTGTGGCAGGATCAACAGGTATTTTTATGCACAGATCTAACAAAGTGTTTCCAATGGCATCTTTAACAGACCCAAAGGGACTAAATAAAAGAAAATCATTGTTAGGCTTTACATGTGCTGTGGGGCCGTTCACACCAGCCCGGTGTAGTGTGATATAAAAATGTCAAGCTAGTTAACATGCATTCATTACCATGCATTGCTTTAGGCCAGGTGTCACCCGAAGCGGAGACTGGGTGACACCCCGCAGTGACGTCATCGCGCATGCGCGGCCATCTAATTGACGTCTGCTGGCGGCCATCTTGGTGAGAGAGGAGGGGCCGTGTACCTGGCAGGATTGTAATGCCGCCGTGTCCCCTCCTCTCCATGACCAAGTGCCCGACTTTTTAGAGGTGGTGACACCAAAATGTCAGTCATTTTGGTGTCACCCCTCCAATGATGTCACCCGGGTGTGGGCCACACCCCCCTTGTGACGTCACTGGCTTTATGGCAGCCCATTAATTTGAATGGACTGCCCAGCACACAATAACAGACTGCAAATCGCACTTGGAGCAATTTCAGCACATTAGTGCATTGCAGGTGTGTACAAAAGGTGCTTTGGATGCCATAATGAGTGATACCACTTTGCGCCAACTTGTAACCGGTGAATTATAGTACCACAATGGTGTAAAGGGGCCCTCGATGACAGATTTATGTTTGCAGGTGGAAACAAATTCTAAACCAAAATGTAATGGATGATGAGATAACAATGTCAGGCGACTTATGACGTCATGAATACAGCATATCGAGGCCTTTCCTGTGTTCACATCACAAATCTATTTGTTGGCTGAAGCAGCAGATATCAAATGTCCTCTCGGCTCTATATTTAGGTTGTGTAAACTCGTAATAAAAAGCAGAGTTTGACTACGGAGCAGAAGTGGCAGGAGAAAGTAATCCTCTTACAGTCATTCTACAACAATGTCTGCGCTATAATACGGAGCTGCCAGTGGTGGGGGATTTAGCCCTGTGCTCTGTCCTATCCGGTGCTCTATTGTTTGTCTTCGGCGCTCTCTAAATTACTTTTAAGGTATCTCTCTCCGGCTGCATAATTCAGAAGACCTAATTCCCGTCCACAGAGAGACTGACTGCAGTGTAAACGCCAACAGAGTTCTGGGGGATTAAATATATAAATCCTGATTACAGGAATATATGGTAATATACAGTCACATTTATTTTTATATCGCTGCATTTTCTGTATGAGAGTTCCATTGCTCTAGAATATTTTGCAGATTGTTCACATGCCTCGGAGCACTGTGATGTAATGTTTTGGAAGGGAGAGGGGAGTTGGAGGCTGCATTTTGTTCATTCAATGATCTGCAAGGTTTTAGTCTGATATGGAAGCATCCCCTTGATGTGGGACCAAATTCAGGGGTTAAAGGAGAACTATGGTGTTAGGGCTTTTCCCCATAGTTCTCCTTAGGGTAACGGGAGGACACAAACTAGCCTCCTCCCGTTACCCTAAGCTCAGTATACCGCGAGCTACAGCTCGCTGTATACTGAGACACCGCAGCTGAAGAGGATCCCGACAATTATGTCTGGATCCGCCCAGCTGCGTGACTGACAGCTGGCTCTGCCTATCTAGAGGTAGAGCCAGCGGTACCCGCCCCCTCCCCCGTCTGTTCCGCCAGTCAGCGCTGGAGGATCGGAGCGGGGAAGGGGGAATCCAGTCCCTCCCCTGTCATGGCTCTGCCGTGACAGGATCTAGAAGTGAGCGAGCGCCGGTATGTGTTCGTTCACTTCCCCATCTACTAAGCCGACCTGTGACAGTCTCATTGCCACAGGTCGGCTAGAACTACGAGGATGAGGGAAAAGCACTTCCCTCATAGTTCTCCTTTAAATCTTATAAAATACATTCAAGTACCTCAACTATTAACAAAAATGTATCTTATTTGTGTATCACTCGGCTGTAGATCCTCCAATCATCTCTGAATCGGTGCTGACACTGTCCTTCCTTCACCACAAGAATTATAATAATACCCCGGGAAGTCCTATAGTCTCAGCTGTAGGAGGACCACTCATGGGTAAATACTTGGATTCCCTCCTAAAAGAAATGGTTCTACAGTTACCCTCCTATACCCGGGACACCAAAGATGTACTAAACAAAATAAATGATCTGGTAATACAGGAGGGTTCCCTTCTTGTTGGGATCGATGTGGAATCACTTTACACATCGATCCCTCATGAATGGGGACTAAAAGCCATAGAACATTTCCTAGATGTACATTTTCCATTGATGGCAACTCAAAATGAATTTATTGTAGAATTACTTGAGTATGCCCTCTATAACAACTACTTTCAATTCTCGGGAATGTTCTATAAACAGATTAGAGGCACATCGATGGGAGCCCCATGGGCCCCGTCCTACGCATGTCTCCATCTGGGCTTATGGGAACAGGAGCTAGTATACAATCATCTACTATACCTGAGCCACGCAAAGACGTGGCTCAGGTATATTGATGATATACTAGTGGTGTGGAGCGGAGGTGAAGACCTATTGATATCATTTGTTAAGGATTTGAACATTAATAATAGGAATCTAAAATTCACTTACACTCAAAGCAATACACAACTTTCTTTTCTGGACCTCTCAATAGAGATTAAAAATCAAAAATGAATCACAAAAACATATAGAAAAGAAACGTCAGCAAATACTGTCCTTCATGCGACCAGCCATCATCCCCCTCCCCTGAAACAGGGTATTCCCACAGGCCAATTTTTAAGAATAAAACGCAATTGCAGCGAACCTGCTGATTACTTAAAGGAATCCAAAGACCTATACAAACATTTCAGGGAAAGGGGATACCCTCATAAACTAATTAAAAGAAGTAAACTAAAAGCAAATCAAAGACCAAGAGAAGACCTTTTGAAAAATAAAGAACTAAAAACAAAAGGCCCAGTAAATGAGAAAAATAATTACACACGTATAATAACTAAATATGGTTCTAATTGGGAAAAACTAAGGCAACTCCTAACAAAACATTGGCACATATTCGATCTATGCCCACCAATATCCAAAATAGTAGGTCCTAGACCCCTACTTACAGCCCGCCGCTCAAGAAATCTAAAAGACAGTTTAGTCAATTCTGAATATACATCTAGTTCATCAAAACAATCATTCCTAAACTACAAAAAAAGACTTAAAGGCATGTATCGCTGTGGGGGCTGTCAGATTTGCCCATACATAGACAAAACGAAAACTTTTAGAAACTCGGAAAACACAAAATCCTTCAATATAGTAAGTTTCAATAACTGTAATTCAAGTAAGGTCATATATTTGATTGAATGCCCATGTCAGAAATTCTACGTGGGCAAGACTAAAAGACAACTAAAAGTAAGAATAGGTGAACACCTAAATGATATTAAGAGAAGAGATGTAACAGTCCCCTAGCCCAAAATTTTTTGGAACACCATAATGGGGTCTCGGATGGACTTACAGTCAAAGTCATCTATGCACTAAACATTTCCCCCCGCAGAGGAGATTTCGATAAGATCCTCCAACAGCGGGAGAAGATGTGGATCTATCGATTAAAAACGATGTTACCTATAGGGTTAAACAACGAATGTAACCTAAATGTCTTTTTATAAGATAATATGTTCAGCTTAACTCAGCAATAGATCCACACCTCCTCGTAATCTTTTTACCCATACGGGGTTAAATTGCCTTTACATAGCGCTAAAAATAAGGGAGAAAAATCTGTATATAAACACGGCTGTGTGGGAAACACTCTTTATATATGCAAATTTTTATTCGTATGCTGTCTAATGAAACCAACAAATGGTTTCACCTGAAGGAAGGGGAACTATCCGTTAGAATCTGAACCAGTGAGCGAAAAGAAAGAAAGAGGCGTGATCCAACTATTTAAGAAACAGTTCTCCCAACCTCAGAGTATGTCCTGACGAAGCCCCGCATAGCAGGAGGGGCGAAACGCGTCGACAGACAGAGATCAGACGCATAATCACCACGCTATAAGTGGCTATACGATCCAGATATCAAGGAACACTGCTAAGCTTCCAATTGGGGTTTAGGGGTTCTCGGTGACGGACAGACTACACCCAGAATATTCAGGAAACTGTCTAAAGATCCATCAGGTGGGAATACCCCTTGAATCCACTATTGGGGATCAGATTGCAACAAATCATCTCCTGGAGGAAATAACAAGACGTTCATACACCTGAATGGACTACTAGACCACACAGGAAAAGATCTTCAAACCTCCCGGACTATGAGAAGAAAAAACTTCAGTAACGTGAGTGACTAAAAGTTTCATATTTTATGTCCGCTAAGGACACTGTCTGAATATCACTCTGAAGTAAAATCTTATACCTTCTACACCCAAAATTCAACACTGTTGAGAAAGAGAAGATTAAAGTCAGGCGATGCATTGAAGATAGTCCAGTGATAGTCTGTCCCTGAGAGAAAATTCCCCCTTCTGTCTTTAGCAGAAAGTTCGTCTTTACTTCACCGTTCCCACTATGGTATTTCACGGCTGACGAACAGGAAAGGGTCAATTGCACATACGGCTAAATTGAAGCCAACGGTACTCAATCAAGGAAGATTCCACTCCACATCTAAAATATCAAACTAAAGGAGGACTGTAATGAAAGATAAACGAAAGAAGGGAAATAAATTGAAAGGAAAGTGAATACACATCCCTCCAAACTAAGAAGATTGTTATACAGGAATTATGTATCCAACTAATATCATTATTTGATCATATGATATAATTCCATAACAAACGGAGGAAACCAGGGTCATTATCACTGATCTGTTCAGATCCCTCCCTTCTACTTACACCCTGGAATCTAAGGCATAATTATCCCTGATTTTCCTATCCTTGGGATATCCCCCCAGCCCATACAGCCCATGCAAGTTGGTACATGGATGGGTTACCTCACAAAGGGATAAAGACCGACATAATACATACATCGGTCATTACCCCTTACGGTGAAATCAATATCAAGTGCATATGAGGATCGATCCACATACAATTCATGATTGTCTGTATTTTACTAAGTTTTAATGGTAGCAAGTAAGCTAAGTGTGATGTCTTATATATCTTTTTCAATAAAATTATTTTTCATACAATCAACTGGCTTGTCCGGATCCCTAAATTGACCACTACGAACTCGTTATCTTTTAACGAGTTAATCCCTTTTCTTTTGCATCAATTAACCTGGTCACGGATCGGAATACACAAGCAGTTACGCAAACTCCAATAGGGTGATTACAATTAGTCGGATCTCCAGGTAGGAACACAAATCCTTTTTTCTCACAAGGGCTACTTTTGTTCCCCATGGTCCCTGTGTGTGTTGTAAATTAGTCACCGCTCCAAGCTCACTCCCGTGATGGGCTACAATCTCACGTTTAGTTTACTAATTTGTATTGAGATTGTAGTCCATCACAGGAGTGAGCTTGGAGCGGTGACTACTTTACATCACACACAGGGACCACGGGGGAACAAAAGTCCAAGTGTCTAGCATACATACTGCATTCCCCAATATGCCTATAGAGCTAATTAATACTCCAGTAACCTAGGGGTTAATCCCAATTTGGTTGCAAATATGAAAATACACTTTACAGATGGACTGTGGCTGGGTATTGTAGAGTCAACTATTTACACATTCTTTAAAACACGTCTTCACTGACCTTTCTAGCTGCAGGCACCATGGAGTAATTCATCCTCGATGTTCCAAGAAAAAAATACTTTCAATTTCCTGGTCCACTGGCTCATTTTGTTCTACCCTGCCAGCCTGAATATGGGTGGACCATGAAACATGGTATGAAAAGTGGAATGAGCTTTTCCAATGTATATCACATGCATTACATCTCTGCAATACATGCACATTTCCCCATGGTTGGTCTCTTTAACCCTTTCGCTGCCAAGGACGTACGTCGTACGGAGCTACAAAAGTGCTTCCAGCTGGCCAGCTCAGTACGTCGTACGGACCTGGCATTTACAGTTCTACTATAAGCTGATGGTCGCTTTAGCGACCATCAGCTTATAGTAGAACTGTTCAGCAGACTGTCCCCTTTAAATTAATAGCTGTCATACGAAAGGGTTAAAAGTGCTGCAAGTACTAAAAAATACATGTTGATCCTGCCAGAAAATGTGCTCCTAACTTCCTGTAGTGAGCCAACAATGCTGCCTCTGCTGCACTGAGAACCCAAGCAGTGTTTTCAGCTTTGTTCAGCCCCTCCCGACTGGTCTACCTTCTGTTTTGCATAACATAGGGGGAAGGTGTTTTGTAGTTCAGCAAGGCAGAACACTGCTTGGGATTTCATTGCAGCAAAGATAGTGTCAGCTGATGGCAAATTTCTCCTAAAGGGACGCAGGCAAAAACTAATTTTTTATACCATAAGGAGGCGTTAGAACTTCCTGTCCTGGTGATGCCTGCACAGATTGACATCTGAGGGACAGGAAGTGGAGGGGAAATCTCATCAATGGATTTGAACACAGAGATAAAAACCTGACAATGACTCTTCCCCACTCTTCACAAATCATGTCCCCATGTGAAATGTGTTAGACTTTCATGTGGCCAATTGTTCTTCTCTATACTGATTTATCTTCAATCTTCAAGGACACTAATATGTTTTTGTAATAAGTAGATTCCAAGCTCTCTCAACAGCCAATCGCATGACCAATGCTAAGTCATGTGGTCTCTGCCAGAGGATCTTGGTGGATTGATGCTCAGGCAGATTCAGTAAATCAGCAGACCCACCGCACCACCTTTTCCAGGCTCTTCAGAGAGCCTGAACGCTGCTTCAGCTTTGTCATGACCGGCTGCCGGAGGAATTCTGATTATTACATCAACAGGAATGTTTTGTGTGCGGTTTCCAATACATTTTCATATAGCAAGTTTTCCCGGTTTAAAAATACACATTTTGAGTGCAGTTCCACTTTAAGGCCTTCTGTTAGATGGAGATTCATGAAACCGGCATCGGTAAAGTGTCAGGATTATGATTGGACCGCGTAATTAGAAACTTGTTAACGAGATAAGAATATGCTTATCCCTTCCAGAGAAGCAGCTAATTGTCTTACCCAGCGCTTTCTGTTAAGATGTGACTTGTGATTATCGATCCCATCTATAAAAGTGGCTTTGCAGCGTTTTTATATTGTACAGCTGGACGCAGGCGATAGACAGCGGGCAGTGCGGGAAAACGCCAAAACCAAAAAAAGTTTTTATTTTCTCCATATAACTTTTGTGATTAATAGTTTGTACTGCAGGTGCTGGAACAGCTGAATAAGTTGGGGGTGGGAAGGGGGGGGGCAGTTTTGTATGTTGGTTTTGTGTTGCCCTAGTCAAGACTAAACTCGTGCACCCCCTACTCTAAATTTGCCCCACTCTTTCCTGTAAACTCCACCCCTTCCTGTTTATGCTCCACCTTTCCCTCTTAGAGCTCCCCCTCTTCCTCTCTGAAGTAAAAGTGGATGATGAATGACTATAGTTTGTTGTTGTAGAGGGAGTACAAATCGCAGCAATACATTATGCAGCAATGCAGAATAATGTGAAGCTGCATACTACATGCTGCGCCAGGGTTGCGGGCTTATGTCTCCAGCGGAGAATCTCAGGAGGGTTGTGCGTGGTCTCAGAGGGCTATGCGTGGTCTCAGAGGGGCTGTGCTTCAGAAATGGTTCTGGTCCAATGCAATTGCAAAAGATGCATGCATTTATTTCCGGATGCACTGGACCAGTCCCCAGGCATTGCTGTACATTACTGTACTTTGCATTCTGGTGCAGGCGATCAAACGTGTCTGCGCTGGCATTTTTTGCCGCCCCCCTGGAAAGTGCCACCCAAGGCAAATACCAAATACCTTCCTGCAGCCCACAGATTAATGATTATACCCAGCCTAATGGCCTAATGATTTGCACTTATACTATAAAAGCATGTCATAGCAATTAACTTTGGGCAACTTTTGTATTTGGATACATCCCTTACTCAGCAGCTTCTTTCTTGGTCCTCCATTACTTGGCACCGCTTCTCCTTAAGGTGAATTTGTGCTTTGCCCTGCCTTGAGCTGGGTGGTGCCGGGAGGGTCACCCACAGCTTGAAGCGGTAGTGTTTTGCGCTCTGTGGGTCTGTACTTCAAGATATTACTCTGAACAGTTTCTTCAGGTGCTTTGGTGCCTCTGTGTTATAATGAGAACACATGCTAGAACAGAAAATTATTTCACGAAGGTCTTAGGGACTAGATCGCCATGCGTAAATACTGAACATGAATGCTCTATGATGGTACGCTTGCTGCAAAGTTGTTCACAAAGGACCAAAATGACGCATTTTGCTTTGGGATGAAAAGACATTTAACTTGCATATAAAAAGTTTTTCTGCCTTGAGGAAGGGACCCTGTGCGGCCCCAAAACGTCGGCTTTTCTGATCACTGTGACGTCTTTGTCCAATAAAAAAGGACATATTCATCTTTACTACTGAGTGCTGGTGATTTGTTTCCTTGTTCTGTGTTTGCACGGCGCCATCTGTGTTATCACTGCGAGCACCATTTTTTCTTGATGGACGGGAGTGCTGCGAGGTGTGCGGAGGGCTCCCCCATCGATCCAAATTTTCATAGTTCTTACTGTAAAGAAGTAGAACAGTCTTTCACTGGTGCTGGTGCTAGCTATCTAGATTCCTTCAATAAAGCGCTGGATGTGTTTATAGATGCACAAAATATAAGCAGCTATTAAAGTAAGACTATGGCCTCCCATTTTAAAATCAATTTAATGTAGCACCTAATAATAATTGCATCAGCACTTACGCTTTTCTCTCAGCCCCCCGCCCCAGCAAAATCTAATAAATAGCTGTTGATCCTGCCAGGGACGTCCACCTCATGCAGCTTCCTTTGATGGTGTGGCAACAATACTGCACTGCTCCTGGGTTCAGAGCAGAATTGTCTCTCTCATGTAGGCTGTTTGCTTGTGCTACAATGGGATGAAACAAAATGTTTTGGGGGAAGGCGGCTCTCAGCACTGTGACAGGCCTCTAGCTTGTCAATCAGCCCCTGGTCGCTCTTAGTCCCACCCACTGCTTTCTCTATTGAGAGCACTGCCTCTGTTACTGAAGCCCACCCACTGTGATCTGTGAAGGGGGAGCCTGTGAGACACAAATGAAAGAGGACTTGGCTCAGTCAGGGGAGGTAAAGGAAGTTTTTTAAATACTTTGAGACTTGTGCGTCACTTAGTAACTGGATTTGGGACTTGTTCAGAATTTCAAATAGGAGCCTTTAATTGCACTTTAATATTTCCGAGAAATAACACTGGAAAATGTTGATCCCGCGAGTATTGGACATTCTTCGCAGATCAGGATGGAACTTTCAATCTGGCAGGACAAATGAATTCACATTTGCTAAGAGTTTTTAGCTTTCCTCTGGATCAGCTTATGAATTTCTTGTATTTAATTTCTCTATTTAATTTCTTGTTGTCTTTGGTTGAACTTGATGGATCCGTAACTTATGTTACATCTTATAGAACTGTGATTTGTATTGGAGTGCGTATTACAAAGTTTTTATCACCCCGATCAGAAGTGTCACAGAGAAAGGTTTGTATTATTATATATCTTCTATAATTCCTTCCTAACTGTTTGGAATTAATCTATATTTGGCTTCGTTCAGTGTGATTTTAAACCCTTTACTTTAATTCTTTGAGTTTAAAGTTTATACATCTTTTATCTTGATGTATAATTTATATAAAATCTTTATTCTACTAAATAGAGTGCACTGGGTTTTCAGAAAGAGCCCAGCAATAGCTGCCTTAAATAAATAAATAAATAAATAAATCTTCAAATGGCCCTTCGTGAACCAATGTTAATTTCATCTACTAAAAATGATTGCCATAGTTTTCCTCAGCTGCATGTTTTCAGTGACAAAAACTAATTTAATAGGACCAGGGGCGTAACTAGAAATCACAGGGCACCATAGCAAAATTTTGTATGGGGCCCCGTGATTGCTAGTTATGCCACTTGCAGATCCCACCTGATATACCAAACAGCCCACCTGAGACTGACCCTGCAGAACCCACCATAGACTCTCTATAGTGGGCTCTGCAGGGTCTCAGATGGGCTGCACACCACTTACCTATGAGCATTGTCCGCTGTCCGCCTCCGTGGTTGCCGGGCCCCGCCTCCTCTTTTGTCCCCGGGCCCCGATTCCTCTTCTATCGACGTGCCCGCCTGCTCTTAGGTGGCTGGCCAGTGATGTAAGAGGAGGCAGGGTTGCTCTCAGACGGGCCCAGCCTTCTTTTTCACTGCGACCGTCGGCCTCTTCTGCCGCAGCTGCTGGCTGTCACTGACACAGCTCTGCAGCGGCTGTGAGGAGAAACTCGGCGCGGCTGCTGCACACATCACTAACAGGTTGTCAGTGATCTAACAGCGGTGCGTTCCTCTTCACAGCCGCTGCTGAGCTGTGTCAGTGACAGCCAGCACCCTTGTATGCCATAGCGACCCAGGTGGCCCACATGGCATCAGAGGGATGCCCTGGCCGGGCCCCAGTGTTACGCCACTGAATAGGACTAAAACTATGACGAAAACACATTGCAACTCTCATCCACTAACAAAAAACGCAACGATAATGGGAGGGACTATTGCATTTACTCATTTGGATTTCCGGTTGCCTCTTAGCTCCGCCAAAGCCCCATTCTCCTGACTCTATCGGCAGCTGGATTGGCTGAGACGCAGGCTCCATTGGTCTCCCTGCCGCCTGCATCAACGTCCTGCAAACCACAGAGAATACTCCTCCATTGGTTACTGATCCATCGGATTTGCCTGCTACTGTCACATGAGTGATTCTTCTCCCATCTTCCTAGCAAGTTAGCACCGTGTAACAGCTTTCTCAGACTTGTTCCCTTCATCACACCCATTTACTTCCCCATCCCCAACCCCAAATCTTACGAAACTTGGTTTTATTTAATTTTAAGTTCAATAAATACGTTCTATATCACAATGGCTAAATCTGTGTCTGTATTGCATGTTCAAACCTTAATAGCATAACTAATAAGAGGTTACTAGAGATTTACTTCAGGAATATATAATGTAATTGGAAATTCCAGAGAATTGCTTAAATAATGTGTTACACTTTAAGTAAACCCATTAGATTTTAGTTGACAAAACTAGACTTAAACTAAAACAATTCAGATGACTAAAATACGACTAAAACTAAAATGGCATTTAGTCAAAAGAAACAGTTAAAGGGGTCTATTTATAAACAATTTGCAGGGCCCTTCATCCTGCACATATCTGTGAATGTGCATTCAAGGTGAATAATGCCAAAAATGAATGTTCTTCATATATTCTTTCCCAGTTCGAATGTAGTGTATTGTAATAACACATTATGGCCACTAGATGGAACAGAAGGGCATAGTAGTAAAAAAGTATTTATTTCCTAAATTCCTCAGCTCCATCTAGTGACCATAATGTAACATTACCTTCTAACTGGGACTGTTTATGGCATTATTCACCCAAAAGGAACGTACACAGATATTTGCTGGACGAAGGGCCCCAGGAATTGGTTATAAATGGACCCTGAAGTGTGTGTATAGCCAACACATTTTTGTTTAGCTTTGGCTAGAGTAGGGCAGTTTGTCATGATTTTTGCTGCCTATTGTATCTGTTGGGGAGATTCATCCTCGCTATTTGTCCTGGAGGGTTATCACTGAGACAGAAAGCAATTGGAAATTCTGAATTTTGGACTAGTCATCAATAAAAGGGGGTGAGGGAAAATCTTCCATTGGGGAAACCTGTTCCAGAGACCCTCCAAATCTGCTGTCAGAGGCAGGAGTAGGCAGGATTTGCCATAAGTGATCTTATACTACAGACAGTGGCGTAACAATCACCATAGTGACCCAGGCGGTCGCTATGGGGCCTTGGGCACAGTGGGGCCCGGCCAGGTGCCGTGCGGGCCGCCTGGGTCGCTATGGGATCCTCTGCTGGTGGCTTTCACTGGCGGCTGAAGACGAACACGCCGCTGTTCAGATCATCTGTGCAGCAGCACGTTCATCTCCGCACAGTCAATAAGAGCCAGCAGCAGCGGTGGAGCAGGCTGGACACGGTATTCTGTCAACCACATCAACCTCGCGGACCACTGACGTCACCGGCAGTGGAGGAGGAGGCGGGGCCCGTGCTCAGCAGCAGGGGAGGAGGCGGGGCCCGGTGACGAAGGAGGTAAGGAATGCGACCAGCCCCCCTGAGGGTGACCCTGCAAGCCCACCATATAGAGTCTATGGTGGGCTCTGCAGGTTCACCCTCAGGTGGGATCTCGAGTGGGCTCTGCAAGGGGTATAACTAGAAATCACGGGGCCCCATACAAAATTTTGCTATGGGGCCCTGTGATTTCTAGTTACGCCTCTGACTACAGATATGAAGCTATGATGCTCCACGAACTCGAGTGCCTTTTGAACATCAACAAGTTCTTTGAAACTCCCCAGGAAGAATTCAATTTAAAAAGTAAATGTTTCAGGGTACTCCGCAGCTACAATTAGACACTTTTTGGGAATAGGCCCACAGTAATTTAAATGCAGCTGGCTTAAAATATAATTTGCTCCTTGTTCTTCGGATCTTTTTTTTTTTTCTTAATAAATTCTTTATTTATAATTTTTAAAAACATACAATATAAAACATAAGGAGAGATTTACAAATCATTATCTTAACACAAATACCGTAAATTAAATAAACATGAATAGGCCTCTTGAACCCAACCAGATAGAAATGTAAACTAAATTGCTTCACAGAACAGAACAGGTACAAAAAAACCAAAAAAAAAAAAAAAACCCTCTTTCCTCTTATACACACTGTCACAAGTCTCGTCTTATTACGAGATAATCTGCTGAATTTATAAACTCCCTCCAATGAAACCAAGTTTTCTGGAAGCTATCGGAGGTGTTTTTAATGGAACTTGTAAGGTCTTCCATAAGGAAAATTTCCTGAATGCGATCCAACCATTGATTTATGTTAGGTGGTTCTGGTCTCTTCCACAAGGCTGGGATACAAGAGCGCGCAGCATTAACCAAGTGCCTCACAACTGAGCATTTATAAGCTTTAGCCCTCATTCACACGAAAAAAGGCCGGCACGTACAGCTCCGTGCTGCGTGCACGGCCGTATCGGGTAGCTCCCGGGAAGGACAGGTGCTCCGTGTGATTAGTACGCAGCCCCCCGCCCTCTATGGGACTACGTGCCCCACGCCACCCTACGTTTACCCGCCCTGCAAGTCCGTGCAGGTGTCCATACTTGTACGCTGATGGGATGGATCCTGTCTGCGTCCGAGCCAGGAAACACACACCTGTATGGACCTGCACTTGGGGTAAGAGTAAGGAGCTGCCTGAGACGGCCGTGCATGCAGCACAGAGCTGTACGTGCCGGCCGTTTCTAGTGTGAATGAGGGCTTAGTCGAAATAGAGTTATGTTGCAATAGAAAAAAGGCCGTATCTCTTGGAATGGGAAACTCAGAGGGGAGAATTTATCAAAACTAGAGCAGAAGAATCTGGAGCAGTTGCCCATGGCAACCAATCAGCTTCTCTCTTCAGTTTGTTCAGTTAAAATTTGTAAATGAAAGAGAGAAGCTGATTGTTTGCCATGCACAACTGCTCCAGATTTTGTCTGCTCCAGTATTGATAAATTCCCCTCAGAGAATCTTTGGGTCATCGCCTGAACCTGGTCCCAGAATTTCTGCAATGCTGAACATGACCAAAATACATGCAACATGTCCGCCTCTGGGTTCTTCCGATCTTTGATAAAAGAGATGACATACGAGCACCTTCCATTTGAAGAATTCCATGTTTCACTTCATTAAACTAATTTGTAAAAAGGAGTATTTTTATCTTCTTTTTTTTTTTTGACACGCCAGCCAGAAACAAAAGTTCCAAGAAATTCTGCTGATGTCTTTTTTCTGGCAGGAATCAGCAACGTAATGAAGGAACGCTATTATGGGGGTTAGGAAGTGCAGCGTATGCGAGCGCCAGGCTGATGTAATTATACAGGAAGAGAAATCTGGCATCGGTGAGACGGTATAGATGTTGTGTTCGGAGTACCGTGCAAAACTTCCCTTGTTCCTTGCTGTTCCTGCACACCAGGTCATTTCTCCTCTTAATGGAAATGAATAATTAGTTCTAATTATCTCCAGGCAGCAGTTATTAGCAAAAAAAATTAAAAATAAGAAGAAAAAACGAATTAGTTGTTAGTTTGCAGTTTTATTCATAATGAGACAACTTAAAGCGTAATTCCACCTTTGTGACAAATTTCAGAAAGTAAAGCAGGCCATTGAACTCTTTGTGAATAGTATTCATTGCTTGCTTTTTGTTTTGTTGACGTTCAAGAAGAGCTCCAGGAATGTTTTAATGAACCCTTACAGAAGGGCTACCCCCCGCACTGCAAGGGTTAACTGCTCCTTTCTGTCTAGGTATAAAAAAAAAAAGTTATACTTACCCAAAGCTCCTAACCAGCTTTT
The DNA here is from genome assembly GCF_000935625.1 of Nanorana parkeri. Classification (NCBI taxonomy): domain Eukaryota; kingdom Metazoa; phylum Chordata; class Amphibia; order Anura; family Dicroglossidae; genus Nanorana; species Nanorana parkeri. The sequence goes on from NW_017306363.1 coordinate 1,836,565, forward strand.
TCTTAGTCTTGTGCCTCTCTTCTTCTTGTGCCTCTCCCTCTTCTCTGCATCGGTCTAAGGTCCCGTAAGTCATCACATCTGTGCACTGGGTATAGACGTGAGGACGCCGAAGAACATTTCAATGCTGCTGGGGAGGACAATGCAGGCTGCAGGGAGCACTGTGACAACTGGCTGGCTTAGGTCTTCAAGTGAGTATATCTTTGTTATTTTTGTCCCTAGACACGAATGAGCACGTAAAAGAGAACTATGAGGTGAGTGATTTCCACTCATCCTCATAGTTAGAGCCGACCTGTGACAAAGAAGCTGTCACAGGTCGGTTCTAACAATCGGGAAGTGAGCAGAAACATGCAGTCGATCTGTTCACTTCCTGATCGTCTCCCTGCAGTGAGCAGTGACTGTCAGTCACCGCTCCCCGCAGGGATTCCCCACTCCCCTCTCCGATCCTTCAACGCTGAGTGGAGGAATGGACGGGGAAGGGGGCGGGCACAGTGGGCTCTGCCTCTAGATAGGCAGAGCCCGCTGTCACTCTCACAGCTGGTTGGATCACGACAATATTGTTGGGATTCGTCCCGGCTGCGGCGCTCTCAGTATATCACGGGCAATAGCCCGCTATATAGTGAGCTTTGGGTCGCAGGAGGAGGTTAGTAAATGTCCTCCCATGACCCTAAAGAGAACTATGGAGAAAAACACTTACCCCATAGATCTCTCTTAACTCTTGCAGTGCGGGGGTAACCACTCTACAAGGGTTAATAGAAGGTTCTACTGGATATCTTCTTTAATCAATGTGTTATTTTCCCTTCTGTGGTGCTCCAAGGTCTGTAAAAGCACAAAACCTGGGCACACCGAGATGCAAAAATTGAGCAAACCTTCGGAAGTTGGTCCCTGACCTGCCTCCTTCCACCCACACTCATTTGGTAGTCAATATCAAAATAGGGGTTTGCCGAAGAAGGCGAAAAAGGGATCCACCACCCATGTTGTGCTCGATACTTTCATAAAAATAAATATATCAACCACAGAAAAAAAAAATAGTTCCCAGGTTTTAGGGATACCCAGGAAATTGAAGATAAACCAAGGACATGAGCAGGCACAACCAGTATTCTATGGATCCACGATCACTTTAGAAGGTGAGGAGAGCCCACTGGGTTAATGGCCAACTCTAGCCAAAACTTTTTATTTAGTTTCCAACAGAGCAGGGAAGTTTTAGAGCCTATGTCAGATTTCTTATTCCCGTCTGTGTCTCTACTGGGGAGTTCTCCTCTCGCTACCCGTCTTCCTGCCCTAACAACAAAGATTTTTGTAAGTTTGTCAAATCACGTTGCCACGAAGAGTAATGGAGAAGGAAGAAATCAGATTTCCATTAAAGCAAATTTTAATGGGGTAAGTGTTTTTCCCCATAGTTCTTTTAAGGGTCATGGAGGACATGTACTAGCGTCCTCCCGTGACCCAAAGCACAGTATATCGCGAGCTACAGCTCGCGGTATACTTAGACCGCTGCAGCCGGGATGGATCCCGACAATGCTGTCGAGATCCACCCAGCTGCATGAGTGACAGCGGGCTCTGCCTATCTAGAGGCAGAGCCAGCTGTACCCGCCCCCTCCCCCGTCCGTTTCTCCAGTCAGCACTGGAGGATTGGAGAGGGGAGGGGGGGGAATCCCTGTGAGGAGCGGTGAGTGACAGTGACTCACTGCAGGGACAGGATCGAGAAGTGAGCGAGCGACGGTATGTGTTCGCTCACTTCCCGATCTATTGAGCCGACGTGTGACAGTTTCATTGTCACACGTCATCTTGAACTATGAGCATGAGTCATTTTTACTCACCTCATAGTTCTCTATTAAACTTTGTACGGAAGAGTTGCTACCACCTTCTACAATACAAATACTGCAATCATTCTGCTGTGTCCAGTCCTGATGGAGGGGGAATGCCTAAGCCCATGAATCATGTTAGCTGTTGTATTTCATTCTAACAAGATTGATTGAAAATCCTTTCTGTACTCTAGGGACAACGTCAAGGCTTCCACAGCTTTCCTTCCGTCTTTGGAGACTCTCGTCCCTGTCTGTGTTCTGGCGAACAGTTGCCACCCAAAAAAAAAGTGATGGGAAATCTAAAAACATTGACAGGGTTATTCACAAAAGGGTGAAGAGTTTGGAGAAGGCGGGAGAAGTGAACAATCTAGGACAACATTGCTGAACTGGAAAATGAGCTGAAGTGGAAAATATTTGCAAATCAGCTATTTTGTCACAGATTGTTCACGTCTCCTGTCTTCTCCAAACCCTCCACCCTTTTGTGAATAACCCTGTTAGTTGCCACTAGAACAGGAATATAGGGGCAATCTTTCAACAATTTAATATTGTGGGGTTTTTTCTAACCTTGGGGAAATTTGATGTTACTTCCTGTTTTGTCTCTGGGACAGGATGTGTAAGGAAATCTCCCCAATGAGAAAAAAAAAAAAACAATCAAGGTTTTAGGCTGTTCACTATTCTATCCAAAACAAAGTATTCTAACTTTTTGGCTTGAGATATACTGTAAACTATTCTTCACGGTGGCATATAATCTATAGTAGAAAAATGTATACTTTTGGGGGGAGATAGGCTGAATATATATGGATATCATAGAAGAAAAGTTCAATTGAACCTGGTGTCGTGTTTCACTGTAATAATATTATTTCATGAAAACGTCAGTTAAACGTCAATGAGGTTATTCCACATATGTACATTAGCCTGATTAAAAGCCATTGATCCTAATTCTAAGAATGTCCCTATTGTGAATGTTCAGGCTTACAAGCCATTGATTTTAGTTAGGAATTGAATTTATTCTTCAATCTGAACTTCAGAAAAGCGAGGTCTTTGATTAGTTTAATATTGCATTTATGTATTATGGCTTCCATTACAGGTCTAAAAACAGAATCGTCTATATTCCATCTTCTCATTTAGGTGCCAATTTGCCTCCAAATATCCGATTTGTCTCTTTCCCTCCAATTTTCCCTAAATTGATTTCACACGTACTCTCTAACTGGTGTAAGGACTTACCTTAAATTATGCCTCTTGATCCGATCATCTTCTTCTTTCCTGTAGTTTTCAGGAGTCCCTCCATGGCTGGTGCCGGTCTCTGATCCAGCGCTGACTGCTGTGTCTTTTGTGTTCCACGGAGTCTGTATGTGTGAGACACAGGTAAGTTTTTGGTAAGTTTTTTAAAAAATTTTTTTGCATATGTCTACTGCTTGCTAGCAGTAAATATATTCACCCCCCTGGGGTTTAACTATCCTTTAATATCAACGTGTGTTTATTTTTCTTCACAAACTCCAACACCACCAAAACAGATAAAATATATGGCCAAAAGCTTTGCAGACACCTGAAATCACATCTATATCAGCTTGTTGGGCATCCCATTCCAAATCCATGGAGTTGCCCCCCTTCTCGACACACCCAGCCCCTTCTCTATGGCTACAAAAGCCTGCAGTCTTCTGGGAAGGCTTTCCACAAGATTTTGCAGCGTGTCTGTATGAAATTGGGCCCATTGAGCCAAAAGGGCATATGTGAGGTCAGGAACTGATGTTTGATAAGTAAACACAAAGATAGGGTTGCGGTCAGGTCTCTGTGCAGGCCACTTTATTTCCTCCACAGGAAACTATTCAAACCATGTCTTTATGGAGCTGGCTCCCCTGTGCACAGTCATAATGGAACAGAAAAGGGCCTTCACCACAAGACTGGAAGTGTGCAATTATCTTGTTACACTGTAGCTTCTCACAATGTGCATCAGAAGGTTAGGGTGTCTTCGGGGGGGGTCTGAAACTCTGAGTCAGTTACACAATTGGGAGGCCATCAGCTGGTATGGGTGCTTCCCCCTGTTGGTGTCAGTATTTGTCGGGGGGGCTTGGCCCCTTGGAACTACTTGGGAGCAGTAACTGTCCTCGAGCTGGTTGGGGTGCGGTTGGGGACATGGGAGCAGTTTTGTAAAAGAGGCCTAATTTGGGTTGTTGGGCACCCAAAGACCCCTTCTCAGATCCAACAGTCATTGAGATTATTTATTTGTATATTATTTTGTTTATTACTTTGGTTGCTGGTTATGTTGGTTTGGTTAATAAAAGGGCTGCTGTGGCCATTTAAATCCATGTCACGCAGTCTGTGTGTTTATTGGGGTTTTTAACAGAGGGACGTAATCGACGAATCCTTAAGTCAAGGAAATCTGTGCTGAGACAATTACGGGTGATGCCACTACTCACACATTTCGAGGCCTTTGCCACTTCTTGTATTACTTGTCTATTTATTTATTTTGACACATTTTGTTTATTTAATATGTATAAATGTATTATTTTTGCTTCATTATCCAGGGCGCTCCGTTCTTTTGTGTTTTTAGATTTGCTCTCTATATCACTTTCTGATTTTCACAGACCTGCAAGGTTTTGGCAGGTTTGTTTTTGGCTGAGCCATTCCCTATTGAACAGCGAGTCCTTTCTAAATCAGTGACCCAGAACAAACATAAAGATTAGGAAGTCAGGACATTTGATCTGTCTCAACGCAGTGTATATTTCCCCTTGAAGGAAATTATGGCTTCTAATATCTGTTGATGACTGCAGAATACAGCAGAATATTCATTTACCCCCTGCAGTCCTTATGATACAAAATTATGTGAATTTTCATGTGATGATGATTGTGGCACACTTCACTCATGGATTCCCTATAACATAGAATCAATATTTAAAGCTTAGCTGATGGTGAGTATCAGTGGGGGAGCAATGTTAGCTATCGAGGGAACCAATCACTAGGCCCCCTTAAATAGGCAAAGTGATAAGTTGTCTTTAAAGGGGTGCTCAGGCTGCTATACTCCATGCAACATACAGCATATCATTTGACCACAGGCTTTTAAAAAAAAATGTTATTGCTTGTGTAGAATACTTATACAATATGTTGCAAAACTTGAATGACGCTTTTATAGTTTCCAGGGTGGGCAAGAAGTGCCATTTTCATCATTGTGCTCCATTTATGGTTGTGAAAATAAGTAAAGCCCCCACCACCTTTTGTGGGATGGCTACTAGAAATGTAGTAATGGCCAGAGCTGTAGTCAGTCTGGCTGAATTATAGTTGGCATTTAACTGGTTAATTCCAGTTGTTCTTACATTGATTGTACCTGCCTGAGCGGGGTGTGACCCTGCTGCAGTGTGGGAAAGCCAATGGGGAACATTATGAGGGTGTCTGGCTTACAAGTCAATTGCTGGGGGTTTCATGGCCAGTGGTGCCCAGCAAAGCATTTTCCATTTGGACTGAACTTCCGCCAGGACTAAGGCTAGACTGAGAACATGGCAATTCCCCTGAGTATATATGCACCAAATATGCATATTTATAGTGCATATACAGTATACTCAGGAGAATTGCCATGTCCTCAGTCTAGTCTTAGTCCTGGCTGGAGTTCAGTCCAAATGGGAAATGCTTGTCTGGGCCTCAAGTCTGGAGGAGAACCAGGGAAGCTGATGGCTGCTGGAGGTGCCTGGAATGGATTGGACCTCAGGAGCAAGTCTGGTGTCTCTCCTTATTGAAGATCTCATGCCCATCCCTGCTCAATTGTTGCTTCGATACACAGTGTCAGCCAGTGCTCCTATTGATTCTGCACTGGAATACTGAAAGGGACTAGTGAGTCTGGAGTTCTGTTCTGTTTACTTTTCTCATGGATGTCCTCGGGCCTAAATACTCTCTCCCAATTCAACTGTTCTAATAAAAGTTCTTCAGCATCATACCTGTGGCCTGGATTTCAGCTTTACCAGTAACAAGTAGAGGACGGTTAATGCTATTGGGGCTGCAGGTTTCTAAAATCCCCTAGACAGGCTATGCAAGATCCAGGTTGCCAGTGGCTCCTTAGGTGTTGAGCACTACATAAGCAATTGTATTATTCATGGGAAATCCTTTATGTAGTTATTTAATTTCTTTAACTAGAGGGAATAAAACAGGAAAATGAACATTGGCTCAATAAATACTGTAATTTGTATTTTAAATCTCAGTCCTGTTTTCAGCTAGTGGAATGACATCAATATTAATGATCAGTGCACCTCCTGTGGGGAAGGGAGTATAACATATCTGAGACCCTCCCTACAGCTCCCTCTTATGGGAATCGGCACCTCTTTCTCGTGTGAGCATCTTGTTTTCTGTCCATGTATAAAGCTCTGTAAATTAATGTAGAACTCTTATAAACCTAAACTCTATAAAAATTATTGTGCTGAGGTTTATACGGTTCTCTGAGACTCTTGCTTTAAAACATTTTTTTGTAAGTACGACTGTGGCAAATGTGTTCTGTGTTCTATTTGACTCTGCCCCATTAAGCCCCTCCTACTGTGGGTGCATACTTTTTTTTTCAAGTTCACAGGGGTGCCCAAGGTCCTTTACAATCCTAGCAACGCCCCTGATGAAGGAAGACTTCCCTCTGACACGTCCGAAAGAGAATGGTTAGTTAGGGATGAGCTAATCTGTTCCTAAACAGTTTTGTGAATTATGCTTGAAGATCGTGAAATGTGTGTGTGGGGGGGGGGGTCTTGATATTTATTTTTGGGCCTTTATAGGGCTAATACACAAGCTATGGTCAAGCAAAAGGAATGAGAAGCCAATATTGCCATGGGGACATGTATCAATGCCAGCACCAATGCACATCAACAATGTCTGCTATGAACCCACTCTTATATAGAGAGCAGGTTGAGTGTTTCCATTCCCTGTAACTTATTGGCTCTTGTGACCAGGGAAAAGGCCATGCCTTGCATTATAAGTTGTTCCTTATTTGCAGACAAACCTGCAAACCTTTCAGCTTGTAATTCACATTGAGGAGAGTTGGTTGTGTGAATTTGACAGATGACATGTTGGCTGTATGACATATGTGATGTACTCATAATAAATTTGACCACAACTGCACTTTGAGTACCTGAGTGCTGCTACTTGTAGGTCACATGAACATGCTCTCCTTCTAGTTCTTTTCCTTACAAGACTTTCCTTCATTTTTATTGTGCTCCACCAGCTTAAGAGTCCCCAAGCTGTCGGCACGCAGGGCACATTTGAAAAACACATTACTGTAAAGCAACACGCTTGCATTGCAGCACACCGCACCACACTGTAATGCACTACCGGGCGCTGCATCAGGAGAAATAGTACAGTTGTAGTTTTTTTGTCCATTCTGGTTAGCAGCCAATCTTAATATATGTTGGAAAGATGAACTGAAAAATGAAGGTCAGCAGAGGCATACATGCAGAAGGAACATACTACGAAAGCAGGCTTCTTTTAGAGGGATTTTATTGGTAAGATTAAACACCATCAATGCCTTTTGTGGCTTCCAATTGGCCACATGACATAGGTGTGTCATACACTTTTGCAAGCTGAAGCAGCAAAAACACTCAGGCAGGAGAAGTATGTGTTTCTTAATATATCTTAATACACTGCCTGGCCGAAAAAAGGTCACCACCTGGATTAAGTGTTATGATCTGGGGTTGCTTCAGTTGGTCAGGTCTAGGTTCAGCAACGTTATGTGCCCACAAAATGAGGTCAGCTGCCTACCTGAATATACTGAATGATCAGGTTTTTCCATCAAGGGATTTTCTCTTCCCTGACGGCACATTGGACATAGTCCAAGATGACAATGCCAGGATTCATTGGGCTCAGATTGTGAAAGTGGTTCAGGGAACATGAGACTGACAGGGTTGTTCACAAAAGGGTGAAGTGTTTGGAGAAGTGAACCATCTAGGACAACATAGCTGATTTGGAAAAATTCTCCAATTCAGTTCATTTTCCAGTTCAGCTATGTTGTCCTAGATTGTTCACTTCTCCTGCCATCTCCAAACCCTTCACCCTTTTGTGAATAACCCTGATAATTTCCACACATGGATTAGCCACCACAGAGTCCAGACCTTAACCCCATTGAGAATCTTTGGGATGTGCCGGAGAAGACTTTGCGCCGTGGTCTGACTCTCTCATCATCACTACTACAAGATCTAAGGGAAAAATGAATGCAACGCTGCACGGAAATAAATGCTGTGACATTGCATAAGCTTATCAAAATAATGCCAGGGCACACAGGGCACATGTGTACTGTAATCAAAGCTAAAAGCGGTCCAATTAAATATTAGAATGTGTTATTTTTTGGGGGGGACAGCCAGTGTATATGGACTGCCTTAATGCATTGCACTTTATAGCGCAATGCACCAGATCGGTGAGATGTGATGATTGCCAGAGGAAAGGAATGAGAAATCCGAAAGCATTTTCTGCTTTGCATAAGGCAATATACAGCACTGATTCTCCTTTAAAGTGATACATTTTCTTCAAGTACCTAAAGTTAAATATAACCCGTGGTATATGGCTAAACAACTACCGAGCACCAGCATGTTTCCTCTTTAATCGGAAGACACCTTTGACTAATTAAGCACCCAGCAGGGATCGCCCTGTATGAAGTGTCACTCGAGGTAGAAGCAGATTAGGTGCAACAACCTCCAGGAACCATGCTCCCTGCAAGTAATTTAACACTTCACTGGTGTCACCTCCTGCCACTTGATTAGGAATCCCTCAAGCGGAAATAAACATTTAGATTTTAGATTTTCACTGTATTCTCTGGACACATCGCTGTGTTCGGGGGAGTTTTGAGCCGTGCGTCCTGGCCTGTGACCAATCACTGGCTGCCTCAGTATTGAGCAGCTCCCGGTCTTATTGAGGAAGGGAGAATTCAGACATCACCAAGATTGATCCACATTCTTTGCTTGTCAATGAAACGGGATTGATGGAGGCTATGTTTACAGAATTTTTTCTGAGTGGCCAATTAAACTCAATGTCATTAATAAGGGCACTGGAAGGGATCAATACTTAAATATTTACAGAGTTCTCCTCATGCTCATTAAATAATAACTCCAGTTGGAACTGAAAATTAATTTTAGGATGCTCAGAGATTGCGGATTTCATCTAGGCTTTGCTGTAGTGCCCCAGTCCACCTCGCTCTCTTTTGTCAGCAACTTGGTGGTCTGAGAACCCCAGCTTGTGATGCTGGAGGGCTATTCCCAAACACACCTATTGCAGGTTCCTTGCTGCCTTGACAGTACAGAAACCCAGAATTGCCAGTACACTTTCTCACAGCTTTCGTCAAATTCACACCTTCCTTGGAGGTTCGAATACAAATGGTGATATAGGAAGCAGACAGAAAAGTAGAAGTAACCTTGTACAGGCTTCTGGAAAGATATTCCCAGTGACCATGTGGGGTGTTATCTGAATTATGTCCGAAATGGTTTACATAGTATGGAGTGAAGTTCCTAACTTTAAGGAGTCTATTTTTTAAATATTTTGTCATGACTTTCATCTAGGATTCACGCATTTTTCCAATTGTTTCCAATTAGAAGAAATGAGTGAATCTTGAGTGAAAACACTTATAAATAGACCCCTCAGTAGATGTATAGCCAAAATGTTTTCTTAGTGTAGCCCCTATATAGTTATATACATGTGCTACTATGAGATGTGGATTCTGACTATGAACAGTTAATTGCCTCTGTGTGGAAGAGAGGCGGAGACTTGTGGAGATTGTAGTACAGATCAGAGATGGATACATTGCTGAAAGGACATGGAGAACTACATCACCCAGGGTGCTGTGCAAGAGGAGGCAGGGGGACTATGGGTTGCGGCTACTGAGCACACTCAGTCTGGAATCGGGACCTGAGGTGTCCAGATCTATGTGAGACAAGGTGGATTCAGACGGCCTGGAATAGAGCTGTGTGGTCGCCCCTGACAGACAGGGACACACAGGCTCTGTACCGCAGTGTATAAAGACTATTGTCCGGTTGCCAGCGGCGGAAGAGACGGAAATTGAGTGCCTACACTGAGGCCTAGTGAAGCGTCATCAGCGGAAGTATCGCGGCCTGGTCGTGTGGCCGATCCAGCCACTGGAGTGACCCAGTCAGCCCAGCTTTGTGAGTGGAAGTGAACGGAGCGAGCGGTGATCGTGACGGAGACCCTAGATGACCCTAGACGAGCGGTGAGGTGTCCCAGGAAACCCTAGACCAGCGGTGATGTGTTGCAAGAGGCCATAGATGACTTCTCCTTTTCTCCTTCCTCCTAAGTGTCGCCCTGACGAAAGAGGGATTTCTATCTGTTGTTGAAAGACATCATCTTTCCAGACAACCCCAGGAGTGGTGAGAGGCTTATGGGGCCAAACTGACAATGTACTTTTACACATCTGCTACACAGTATGGGCCCCAACATTGGCCAGTAGTCTAGAGGGGTGTGATACTTCCAAAAGGAGATATCGTTGTGGGATTTCTCTAAGTTGATACTTACTTCTGAGACAGTCTGACATCGCAGGACTACGCATAGGCAATAGATAGCCGCAGTCCCTGGATGTCAGTGTGCATTGATTACCTCACATTGTATAGTGTGTTATTGTTACATTATTCAGAGACTATTTTGTGTTATTCAGCCATTAAATCCTTTACAAAAACTCTACAAAGGTGTGTTGGTGAGCTGTGGATCCACCAATTGGGCGGTGCATTGGTGTAGGGGGACAGAAAGACCCGTTACTACCAGCGGCTCCTACGGGGGTAGCGCTACATTAGCTTTAGATAGAATAAGAAAATGTTAAAGTCCCCATCTGGGTCTTGTCTCCATAGCAGAAAGTAAAGGAAAATCCCTCATTTTAGAGCTGTTAAAGGAACAGGAGTCAAGGGTAAATCTTCCAATGGGAACACATGTTATGGTGACAGCTGTCTAAGGGGTGTGCAGAAGCTCAGCTCAGGCATAATTTGATTCAAGCCAGCACCCAGCGCAGCCTAAAAATTAAATAGCAGCTCCGACATCTATATGTACCCAATTTTTAGGGATAGCCCACTCACCAATCCAGCACTGCTTGTTTTCAGGGGTTGAGTGACATTTAGCCCACTTGCTGTAAGGGCTGGGTGTCAAGGCTCTGCTTCCCTACCCCTGACTCACAGGAGAATTGCCATCTCGTTATATGGCGCTACTCTCTGCAGCATTTAGGGTCTGCCCATCGCTGGAGGAGCAAGAGGGTAAAGGAGACCTAAAGGGTCATCTAATTGGACCCAACACGTCTTAAAAAATGGTGAGTATAATGCTGAAGTGGTGAACCTAAGCAGGGGAAGGGGCAAGCAGGGTGGGTGTAGCCTGGTGAGCCCGGAGTTGGGCTTTAAATAAAATTGATCAAGCGGGAAAGCATCTTATGCTTTGATATAATTTTTTAATAGATGTCCACAGATTTTTTTTTCTCTGGTTGGCATTATTTGTGTAATTTTTTAATACAACTGAATTAACTGGTTTTGTTAAATTTGTGGCCTTGTGCTATCCAGCCTAATTTGTTTGATGTATTTTATTTAGCCCGGCATTTAATATTATTACAAAGTTATCACTGAAAGGCTTTTTAATAATTATTGTTACATTTTGTTATGTCGTGACTCACGTTCTACTAATAAATTGAAGCCGAAGTGTTGGCAGATATAAAATACGTACGTTTAACTCCATTATGTATTCATGAAAAAAAAGTTCCCTTAATGTATTATTAAGATGTGTTCAAAGCCAAAATGTTCATTTTAGGTTTGGATAGAGTTGGGAATGTAAAAAAAAAACACCTGTCCATTTTTTCGCCCGTGGCCCTTTGGGGAGATTTGCCTTCACTTCCTGTCCAGTATCCCCCACAGAAAAGGAAATCTCTCCAAGTCGAGGGAAAGCTCATCTTAGATTGGTGTCACCAGAATAATTGTTCCCATTTGAAGATCTCCTCTCTATTCCTCTTCGAATGACAACTAATAATATTGTATTTTCCCTCTCTGTCAGCCCTGGTGACATTGGTCACCAGGACAAATAGAGAGGGCTACTCTTTATAGCAAGGTCTCGGACAACAATAAAAACCTCTGGGAACAGGCTGTGCCATACTAACTCCTAAAACACTATTGCCACCAAAAGGGATCCATGACCAATGGTGGTTCCATGAAATCCAGCAATAGAAAAAAGCCAGAACTAGTAAGTAATGTTCCACCAAAGTTCCAAAAATGAGGGTGGTTAAAGAACTTGAAAGCGGTTCTAACCGTTCATTATTCCATTCAAATCTAACAAAAAATGTTTTGACTTTAGATGCGCTTTTAATTGTATCTTGACGGATCTGACTTGCTGAACAAAATTACACATTTTTTTGGACAGGTTAGATAGTTTGCCCTTCTGTACCTCAGCTGTGAATTTAGCTGTTTGCTTTGACTTCCACTTTAAAGAGGCATATTTATAATAATAATTCACTGATTTTCTGGCAAAACCCCAATTGCATATTTTCCATATGTCTAAAACACATTCATTATCACCCAGTTGAGTCCCATTCGCTGCCAGATGTCCACCATCTGGTCTTCCCATTCTCAAGTGAATCTGTGTCTCACTAACATTCACTGCAGTATTAATATGGCCAAATATACATTTCCTGACTGTGATTCTTTAACTGAGCAAATTACCGATGATGTTTCCCTAGGGTAGTAATCTAGTAAAAACTTTGAATGTGTGATGGGGCATCCTTGACCATGTCAACAAACCCCTGTTTGTTCTAAGTGGGTTTGGAGAAAGCACACTGAAGAAACTAAACATTGTGGCCCCCTACTGCTTTCTCTGTCACCAAGCCCATAGCACTCTTTCTCTCTACCCAACAGTGCCAGGACAAGGTCATCTGGTTCCCAGGGTGAAAATGTCAAGCTGCACCCCTCCTTTCCCACCAGTTTACTTCAAATGAATCATTATGCTTCGTAATAGTAGTAATAACCCCTAGTATTGGCATCAGTGAACACTATAATAACCCCCAGCAATGGCATCAGTAGCCTCAATAATAACCCCCAGCATTGGCATCAGTGAATGCAATAATAACTTCCACCAATGGCATCAGTAGGCTCAATAATAACCCCCAGCATTGGCTTCAGTGAATGCAATAATAACTTCCAGCAATGGCATCAGTAGGCTCAATAATAACCCCCAGCATTGGCATCAGTGAATGCAATAATAACTTCCAGCAATGGCATCAGTAGGCTCAATAATAACCCTCAGCATTGGCATCAGTGAATGCAATAATAACTTCCACCAATGGCATCAGTAGGCTCAATAATAACCCCCAGCATTGGCTTCAGTGAAAGCAATAATACCCCCAGCATTGATGCTAGTGGGTGCAATGATAACCCCTAGCATTGAAGCCAAAGGATGCATTAATAACCCCTAGCATTGGCTTCAGTGTACTCAATAATAATCCCCAGCATTGGCTTTACTGGATGCAATAATAACACCAAGCATTGGCATAAGTGGACGCAATAATAGTCCCCAGAATTGGTGTCAGTTGCATTAATTTTTTCCCCCAATTTCATTGGTGGGTGATCAGTGGCATTGTTATTAACCCCTTTCACCTTACATTGATGAAGTGTCATTGGCATTGTTAATTGACCCCTTCCCCCTTACATTGGTGGCTGGTCAGTGGTATTGTTAATTAACCCCTCCCCCCCCCCTACATTGATGGCTGGTCAGTGGTATTGTTAATTAGTCATTTCCCCCTTACATTGGTGGCTGATCAGTGGTATTGTTAATTAACCCTTTCTTTCTGAGCCAGATCTTATCGTCCAACATCAGCTCCTGAACTCACAAATTCTCTTTTTTTCACAGGCATACTCCGCAACCTTGTGGAAAACCTTCTCGGAAGAGAGAAGACTATAATAGCTGCAAGGAGGGGGCAGCTTCATATTAATGCCCATGGTTTTGGAATAGGATCGAGCAGGTGTGACACAGGCGTTAGGTTTCCGCAATCATTCGGCCATGTAGTGTATGAACTATACGCACAATGTACTTGATCTGAATCAAATCTACGACTTTAGGCAAGAATTGAAGACTAGTCATTGAATATGTTTGTTGATGAAGCTGCTTTTTAAAGTGACCCTGCATTATGGGAAAAGCAATCTGTTTATTTGGAGCATATGTTCCTTCCATTAGTTTCCCTGTCACTCTGACCTGCTGCTTGGCCATCCAAGGTTCCTGTGTAGATTTTGACTTGCTGAACAACTGGAAACTTACACAGCACTATGTATGCTTCCCCTGTCCCTATGGGACAAGGCTCATTGCTGGAGACTGCCTGTTCATGCACAGTGTGATGTATTGTGGGGAGGCAGGGTGTGTATCAGGTATTACTCCCTACCTGGGAGTTCGGGCAAGGTTAATTGTTTGCATGCTATGCTCCATGCGGTAACGCACCTTTTACTTTGTCCACTGTGAGCAAAATACACATTCACTTTGAAGTAGATGTAAACTCAATCACTAAAATCTTACATCAGATTTGAAGTGCAATTTGAGGAAAAGCAAATGTGCTATGTGTGCTATGTGCATTTCTTCCAGATCTGTGTAGTAATCCAATGTGAAACGGTTAGCTTCCTGTAATAAAAACCACTGCTGCTCTCTTTCCCCATGCAGATTAATCGGTCTTGTAACCGCCCCCCC
>NW_017306363.1:1851182-1873230 GCF_000935625.1 Nanorana parkeri
CCTTATAGTGGGTGGAGCCTGTTGGGTTCCTTCCACAGCTCCGCTTTCTGCACAAGTCATGTACAGCACAGTGATGATGACACTGCTACTTCTAAGCTAAAATCCGGGTTTGCAAAGGCATTTTGTGTGTACAGAGTAGATGTATATTCTCTTTGGCTATCGAGGTATATATTTTAAAAAACATTTTGTGCCCAGCTTTAACAGGTTAATGTAATTTCAAAAGTGTTTTTTTTAAATGCAGCATATTTTTAAAAAAAAACCTGGTGATCTTGCCATGAAGGTTAAGGCACTTCCTGTTATGACTTGACAACTGTTTACCAACCGTGCTCATACGGTTGTGTCACGGCCGCCGCCGTCACCAGCCAGCGAGCAGGGAGGATGCGGCAGCCAGCCGCTCCTTCGTTGGGCCGATTGCGTTCCAGGGTGGAACGCACGCTCGTCACTTCCGGGTTTCGGGGCCGCGTGCGTTCCACCGTGGAACGCGGAAGTGCACCAATGCGTGCCTCGGCTCCTCCTTCACTTCTGAGCCCTATTTAAACGCCCAGACGAGACAGCATGGCGTTCCAATATTGAGTCAGAACGCCTGCTGTCTCCTGGGACCCTCCAACATTACAGACCGTGCCTTCAGCTGATTTAAACTACCCGGACACCACCAAGGACCCCCAGCTACTTCCATTCCGGCTTATGCTCCAAAGCGCAAGTACTCTTAGTGCAGTTGCACACCATTACATTCAAACTGTCTTGGAGTATAGACTGCAAGTTTAGCTACTGCTGGGGAACTGTTCACTGCTACTGTTGTAGATAATCTTCTAGACCCTGCAAAAGCCTTAACCCTTGAAGTTTCCATTACTCATCCAATAGCACCCTTAAAGTTAACCCTTGCCACTATACTACTAAACCTGAGGCTGTGATGCAAGGTACCCTAACTCTCAGTTCACATAGAGAGTGAAACCAGGGTACCAGACCTGAGAAGCCTCCGCAGCTGTGATCCACGTGACCATCATCCATACAGGCGTGACAGGTTGTCACCCTGTCACATGATGGAGACTACAAACAGCCATACAGACACAACCCTGAGAAAGTATGATCCTTTGTTTTCACTATCAGGAAATCGGTGCGGAGCAATTACCGTATTCTGCGGAGTTCTGTGTTCTGTGACAGCTGTAGTTAGTCACAGCTGAGACAGGTGGCGCTGTGATTAGAGCACCACAGTCTCAGTAATTACATAGAGCAGACGAAGAACGGCTCTATGGGGAGCTCCTATGCCATGGTCACAGGTCCCCCAGAGGAGAGGGGGGCCCCAAAAACCACGGCGGGCGGGACACGATCGCCGCCGCCGCTCGATTCAGTACAAGTGATCTAACTAGATCACTTGTATTAAACGAGCAGCGGCTCCCACTGTACATTTAGCTCTGCTTGTCCGGAGCAGGGCTGAATGTACAAAAAAACTACTCGCCCGGCGCCCGAAGCTGCATGTCCCGGGCGTCGGGCGATAGGGATTCGCTCCATAAGACGCACGCACATTTTCCCCTCCTTTTGGGGGAAAAAAAGGGCGTCTTATGCAGCAAAAAATATGTTATATGCAGCACGTAAACAGAAAGTAGCTGAAATACGCAGCACTCAAAATTGGTGAAAAACTAATTTTAAAGAAAACTGAAATGGCAATTTTTTTATGATGCATAATGCTTCAGCAAACTAAATGGCATCCAGCTAGGGTTTGGCTCTACTGTAACCATTGCAATAAATATCTTTTCAGGCCCCCACTGTATATAATTAGATTGACATCCTCTAGCACGGCAGTATTTTAGCAACAAAACCCTTAATTGATTGTGATGGTTCCATCTATGGTCTCATTTGTATATCTAATCAATAGTGAAATCATAAAAGGCCTTTCTTTTAACCTTGCGGTGACAGATTATCAAAACAGAGTATTTTTAAACGGTGCAGTGAGAACATCTAATGAACTGGGGAAGAGCAGGCCTGTGCGGCAAAGACGGCCGGCTCCGTCTGCATGGCAACACATTTTCCAGCCTGATCACTCGTGTCATGAGGATAATGCTTCCAAATTACATGTTTCCCCCTCCTAGGATGTGAGTGCCACTTTAAATTAAGACGTACTTCTGTCATCTGAGGAGCAGCTCTGCCTTATTGGCTGTTCAGGCGACTTTCTTTTCATAAAATTTGCAGTTTCAAAAGTGATAGAACCATAATTTTCAGAGCAAAGGTACGGACACATCAGAAAAAAATTTTTGCATAAGATAATCAAACAATGGTTGATGTATGTATAATGGAGCAGGGAAAGTACAGTATGGGGAATTTATCAAAACTGGAGAAAATTGCTCAGTTAAGATTTGAGAATGAAAGAGAGAAGCTGATTGGTTGTCATGCACAGCTGCTCCAGATCTTGTCTGCTCCAGTTTTGATAAATTCCCTTCAGTGTGAGGGTACCCAACATATGTGCTTGGCCAAGCTGAGGGTTTATATTATATTGGAAGGAATATCCAAGGCGCAGGTGCTTAGGGTTGGTTGGATTTTGTCATCTTATGGTGGGTCGATGGTTTCCATTCAAATCAAGTAACCTGAATATATACCTGAATGAAAAATAATTTTTTTGTGTGGACCCATTTCTTCACTTTTGTATACACTATATGGCCAAAAGTATGTAGACATTCCTCAAAATAATTGTGTTTTGGTGTTTACCATGAAATGTACATGTAATGCTACAGCAAGCAAAAAAAATGTTTTCAACAATTGTCCATTTCCAACCGTGTGGTAACAGTTCGGTGATGGCCCTTTTCAGTTTTAGCAAGACTGTGACCCTGTGCATTAAGTCAGCTCTATAAACAAATGGTTTGTTAAGATTAGGGTCCTCTATACAGGCCACTTGAGTGGCCTGTATAGATCCCTAACCTCAACCCTACCGAACATGTTTTAGATGAATTGGAATATTGATAGCAAGACAAGTACAACACCAATACCTAAACTCACAAACGCTCTTTTGGCTGTATGGGCACAAATGACCTCAGACACACTCCATCTTGTGTAGACCCTTGAGTAATGGCTGTTATGGCCACAACATAAATGGGGGCAGGGAAGCAACTTAATGCCCAAGGGATGTCCAAAAAGCTCATACAGGTGTGATAGGTGTTCAAAAAGCTTTGCCCATATTGTGTGTGTGTGTGTATATATATATATATATATATATGTATATGTATATGTATATATATATATATATATATATATATATACAGTAAAAATATGATTTGTTGTATTGCTCGGTGTATTCAGATGGATGCTTATAATTGGTGTGGGCAGTGGACACACAACTGAGGGATGTGTATATACACATTGCAGATGTTTGTAGATTGGTGGTAGCCTTGAGAACCAAGGGCTGCATCCCATCAAAAATTGTTCCAAGTACTTGCATCACTTCCAATGTATGTATACAAAATATATGTGTATATATAAAGTATAGACAGATTTGTTCTCCAATCCTCAGCCAATTATTTGCTGCTCTTTCTCTTCTTCATGCTCCGTGTGGCACACAGAGACACACAACAGAAAGGTTGAGTCAATTTTTCACCATTTTGACTGGTTGCCGGTGTGATTTCTATATTGTCATCACCTGTTAACTGATACCGGTGAGTTTAATGACAAATTACAGGAGTATCACAAACTTGGAATGCAATTATTTCTTGCAATTTGGAGAAGGTGCCAATAATTTTGTGCAGTGCATTTTTGGAGTTCTCTGTGGAAGGTGTCAAAATTTGGCATTTGTTCTCCACTTTTTTTGTGTCATACTAATACAAACAAAAGAAATAAACATGAGAATGCCTAAACATTTGTAATTGCAACAATTTTCTGCGCGAAGTGGTGCATTATCTGACAGAAATGCAGGGGCGCCAATATTTTTTGCCATGACTGTGTATATATCATAAAGTGTATGGGATTTATTTAATTTGTCTTTTTAAACTGGCCATGGCCTGCCATATGTATGCGGCATATCCACTGAAATGTAAGTTATTGGTTTCAAAGTTGCCAAATACATATATCATTTTTTGTCTCAGAAAAAAAAGGATTTTAATGCATTTCTTTCACACAGAGAAGAGGTGATGGATGACAGCATCTCAGCGGTTTTCTGTATAAACTAATTTAATCGCTGCAGACATTGATGTCTTGAAGTATAAGAGGAAGCAGAATGGTTTGCCTCTAAATATGGATCAGGCATTGTATCTGCACCATTGTGCTTAAGAGGGAAAAATTCCTGTCGTTGCAGACGAGTAAAGGACAATTGAGAGAGGAGGCTTCCAGAAGGGGAGATTTTACTAGAAATTGCTTTGTCTGCTTTGGAAGTCGTTAATTACCAACAAGGGTAACGGTCTCTCTCATGAAGGGTGTCTGTATCGTTGCTCAATCCTGAAGTCACCTTATTTTTTAGATTTGGTTGAACATGTTGAGCTCTTGTAAACATAACTCCCAAACGTCCATTATTTGGAACCAAATCCCTCTGTCCCTCTTTCCTCCTCAATTGTCCCTCTTTTTAGTCTGATGTACCGATATCTATAAAAAGGTTTAAAGAAGAACTATGGGGTCAGGGCTTTTCCCCATAGTTCTCCTTAGGGTAACGGGAGGACACAAACTAGCGCCCTCCCGTCACCCTAGGCTCAGTATACCGCAAGCTACAGCTCGCGGTATACTGAGACGCCGCAGCGGGAGCGGATCCCGACATCGATGTCTGGATCCGCCCAGCTGCATGACTGACAGCTGGCTCTGCCTATCTAGAGGCAGAGCCAGCTGTACCTGGAAGGATGAAGCCTGCATGTGGCACTAGGAGCAGAGACCCTAATTTTCATGTGTTTGGCAGGAGGCGGCCCTGCGTGTCTGTGGCAGGAGGCGGCCCTGCGTGTCTGTGGCAGGAGGACAGCAGATGAGGCCCTTCATATGTGTGTCAGAAGGATGATGGACAAGGTCCTGTGTGTGTGTTTGTGTGGCAGAAGAAGGAGAGATGACACCCTGTGTGTATGTGGCAGCAAGAGGATGAACGAGTCCCTTTGTGTGTGGCATGATAGCGAAGGACAAGGCCCTGCATGTGTGCCACAAGTCCCTGTTTGTGAGGCTACAACTGGATGGACCAGTCCCCACGTGTGGGCAGAACATTTACTTGTGTAGCGCCCTATGGAATGTTGCTATAAAATTTAGTGTATATCTGGACTGCAATCAGTCCAGATGCAGTTTATTCTGAGTTCTGCATTCTACAGGTGTCCCTGAGTTTGCTGGATTGATTGCTCCACCTTTTGCTGGGTTAGGGACTCAGCATACAGTGAGGGAGGATCCATCCTCAGGCTGTGACTGTACACCTGACTCTAGCCAATCCCCGAGCAGAATGACTCAGAGGTATGGGTGGAGCAAGGTGATAAAAGGTTTGGGGACACTGTCCAGAACTCTCTCTGCCCTAGGGACCCTTCAAGGGAGGAGGCCTGTGTGATGCAAGTGACTGGCCTGGGCCTCAGCACATGGCAGGTGTTGGGGGCCTAGAAGCAGAAGATACTACTGGATATCTGGCATGCACCTCAGCAAGTGGCAGATGCTGAGGGCCCAGAGACTTCAGATGCAGCTGAAAGGAAACCTGATGGAACCTGGGCTGGAGGTGGAATCTACTTATCGAGGAGTGTCGCAGAGGAGCTGGTGAGAGCTATCGTCTGGAACCCTGTAAGAGATCCCTCACCCTATTCCCAGGTGCTTGCTAGAGAAGAGGCCAGTTGCTGCTTTATGACTCAAGAGATAGTTTTCTCTCTCTCAAGGTCCTGGACTATCCTGGCTGTCCGCTGTGCTATTTCTAATACTGGTCGCTCTTAAAGGACCATTGTGCTGGTAATTCTTGCCGTTGCTACGGGAGAATACAGAGTCCTCTGAAATAATACCCGGGTATCCTACAGTCCCAAATCCTCTCTCCTGTTTGGTCCTGAGCAAATAAATACTGAAAAGACCCTATCACTTGAGCCTGTTCTGTTCCGGAGTGTCAGTGTTGCTGGATCTGAGAAAGGGGCCGGTGGCTGACAAAACCGGTAGGAGAGCCCAAGTTCATATTGAGCAGCTCCTTCGGGGGTGAGCGCTACACTTGCAACTGAAATATCCCCACAACAGAGGAAAACATATCCGTGCCCTGCATAAATTTAATTACATTCATTGCCAAGTATACTTCTTCCACTCCCCCTCCTAATTGGCTTTCCAATTTACAAAATGCAGACTTATCTGAAGATGTGATAGCGCAAGCATGGGCACAACGTCATCATGATATGTAACTGAGAAAGCCTGCACAGAGGTACAGACATGACCCCAGCACTGGTATCAATGATAGCTTTATCATTGGTGTCAGTGGAGGGTGGAGGGAGGGGGGGTACAGTGGAACCTGTACAAAGAGGCACAACTAAAACCCACATTTTATTGCAGTTTGAAGGGAAGAAAAAAAAAAAAAGACACGCTGTATTAGTAATAAGCTATCAACAAGCCTACATATAATAAATGTGTGCTGCCCAGAGTTCAGCTTTTATCAGTCAGGGTCACACATAATGGCTTTCTATTGTACCGCTGTCTGTACACACAGCGTTGAGTTTGTTCAATACGTCTCTTGATGCGGTTTGTACAAAACCAAATGCATTTAGCTAATACAATGCAGCCAGTGTGTAGTGCCAGCTGCAGTCAAGGAAGAGATCAATACTGAAAAGTGGTCTATATTGTGAAGATACCCTCCATAAACAGAGGTGAATATTGTACCACTTCTACTATTAAAGAGACCCTGAAACATAAAAAAATAAAATAATAAACTGCTGCACATATCAAGTGCAGGCACCACAAAGCATGCTGCACCCATTAACAAATGCAGGGCACGTGCGTGAATTCCAGTCTGGTTTTAAAAATATATTTCATATATATTCCATACAAAAATATTGCACACGGTCAGTAATATAATACAAATCGAGGCTCACTGTGTGAAGTACAAGTAATAAGCATGAATTCGTATGCATGAAGCCTGTAACTTTTCAGTTTAGGCAACATTTACTACATTGAACAATGGAACAAAAGAAGAATGGTACGTAAATGTATTATGTGTAATTATAGAACATACGCTCCTTCCGTCCTGCAGCAAGGGCTAGTAGGCATTTGTGAACAAAACCAAGAACAGCACAGGCATCGGGATTTACATAATTATCACAACCATGAGCTCCCATCTCAGTCCAGGAAGTAGATGGTGACTCTGGGTGATGCCTGAACAAAGATGGTGTTCTGGAGAGAAAAGCAAATCAAAGCACTGTCAAGGTGGAGTTATACCATCACATCTCTGGTCATCATTGTTATTATTATTATACAGGATTTATAAAGTGCCAACAGTTTGCGCAGCACTTTACAATATAAGGAAGACATTACAATCACAATACAATTCAAGACAAGGTGGTAAGGAGGGCCCTGACCCTGAGGGCTTACAATCTAAAAGGGAGGGGCCAGTGATACATGAGGAGGTAGCTGTGTGGGGATGAATTGTATGAGAATGTGATGGTTGAGCAGTTAGGTTGAGGTGGGATAGGCTTCCCTGAAGAGATGAGTCTTTAGGGAACACCTAAAGGCAGTCAAGGTGGGAGATAGACGGACAGGTTGGGGTAGAGAGTATGTATGTATGGTCAAGTATGCACTTACTATGAAAAATATACCTAATACTATGTTGCTTTAAAAAAAAAAATACATTGTCCTTGGACAGCATTCTGAGTTGGCTGACAGCACTGGTTGCCTGAACTACTCTTTCCATTCACTCTTGTAGCAGTAATGCATCCGATGAAGAATTATTTTCCAGCTTTCTAGGTGCAGCGAGCTTGAAGTGATGTTAAAACATTTTTCTGCTTACTAATTCATTGATATCATTAAGGGAAGTGTTTTCCTCAGCAGCTGGACGTCCCCAATCTGTTTAATAACTATGTTAATGTTTGCTTTGGCACCTGGGAAGCAGAATCCCGTCTACTTCCATCACAGTTTGCAAGCATGCATTGATTTTATTTTATTTTTGGAAAGAATTACAATGTACCTCAGTTAATGAGGGAAAAGTCTGACAACCCAACGCAACCAACAGTCATCTTTTTATGGTATTGCTGAGCTAAGCCTGAAGCTGGTCCCCAGAGCATTTGCTATTTTTTGCACATTATGGCAGATAACCCACCCACAACTCTGCCCCCTGCAATATCTCAAACCTTGTCTCAAAGTATCAACCTAACCACCCCCTCCGCTCTTCCAAAGACCTCCTGCTCTCTAGCTCCCTTGTCAACTCCTCCCATGCTCGCCTGCAGGACTTCTCTAGAGTCTATCCTATCCTCTGGAACTCTTTACTCCAACCTGTCCATCTATCTCCCACTCTGACTGCCTTTAGGCGATCCCTTAAGACTCATCTCTTCAGGGAAGCCTATACCACCTCAAGCTAACCACTCAACCATCACCTTCCCAAACAACTCGTTCCAACACAGCTCCCTCCTCATGTATCACTTGCCCCTCCTTTTTAGATTGTAAGCCCTTATATTGTATAGCGCTGCACAAACTGTTGGCGCTATATAGATCCTGTATCATAATAATAATAATAAGATATTTCCCCAAGTTTGGCTTCCTCCCTCTTCCCTCCATCTGCTGCCATCTTTATCTGGTCATCTTCTAGCCCAGTGTCTTCTTTTATCGGCCATTGGGCAGTCATTGAGGATGTCACGTGATGAGTTACATTATCCCTGCACCAGGCTTCCATCTTCAGACAGATGCAGTTCACACAGCACTAGCACCCCTAGATGGAGCTGACCAGTAAAGGAATTTCCTGTATTCTGAACTTTTATAAATGAACAATAATAACAATAAACTGCTAGCGAGATAAGAAGTTTAAGTTGAATTCTTGGTAAGTGGATAAGTAGATATTGTCTAAATCCAAGAGTCATATGTATTCTTTATTGAATCTTGGTGTGCTTTGTGTACTTCCTCAAGATCTGTGCAGTAATCCATTGTGAGGCCTGGGGCCTCCTGCTGCCCTCTCTCCTTGTGCAGGGTGACTGGTCTCGTCTCCGCCCCTCCTGCAGTGGGTGGGGCCTGCTGGGTCCCTCCCACAGCTCTGCTCTCTGCAGAGACTATGTATAGCACAGCGATGATGTCACTGATACTTTTATAAAGTAATAACTATGTGTTGCAAAGGCATTTGGTGCCCACAAAGTGGATTTACAGTATATCTTATGTGGTTCTTGAAGAAACATTTAAATGAAAGTTTTTGTGCCCAGAGTTCAGCTTCCACTCTGTTGTAGGTTGTTTATAACCAGTAACATTAGGCCAATGAACCCTTATAAAGAATGATCCAATTTGCTTCAATATGGAAACAATCGGATATACTCCCCGGACCAACAGTCTACAGTTTTATTACTTATAAATATTAATAGCCAGTTATATTGTGTGCCTCAAGAAAGACAACCCAGTCCTTATTTAGAGCAGGCCTTGGAATTGGCTTGAACTAGCTCTTGTGGACGTCTATTCCACATTTTCACATTTAACAAACTTTTACTGTAAGGAAGCCTTTCCCTATGCTGTTAAACCTCTTTCCCTCCAGAGGCAAAGCGCTCCTCTCTGTCGTTTGTAGGGACCTTAAAGGATAAGTTTGCTTTACGAAAAAGTGTGCTTATACTTTTTGCCCCTTTACCCCTGACCTAAACTTAACCCACGTCTGCTTCCTTCAATGGCCACGGTTTTAAGTGATTGTCTACATCCAGCTCCGCAAGTCAAACTTTCCTGGCCACACCTGGACCTTTCAGCCTCATAAACTCCTATGGGCCTGTGTATGAAGGTGGGAGATGGCCAAGGCCCCATGAATAATGGAAACCAGATGGTGGGGACGGCAGGGTTTTAATTTTTTTCTTTATTATTTATTTAACTTTTTATTTTATTTTTTTACTTTTTACATTTTTTTATCTTATCTTTTACTTTTTTATTTTATAGAATTTTAAAATAATTTTTAAAACTTTTTTAGCACTTTTTAATTTTTTTAATTTCATTATTATTTTTTATTATTTTGTACTTTTAAAATTTGTATTTTTATTTATTTTTTTTTTCACTTAACTTTATTGCTATCACACAGGAGGACGGGTGAGTTAAGGTCAGGGGACAAGGGTAAAAAAAAAAAAAATTATCTTAAAGTGCACTTGTCCCATAAAATGAACAGCATTGCTCCAAGTTTACCATACAGACCACTTATTTGTACGAGGTGATTATATTCCCTTGTAAGGGCCTCAAACATACCTAAACCGTAACTGCTTACTTTAAGTTTATTAATTTATGGTAAAGACAACTTTATGCTAAGTATATATCAGGTGATATTTTTTAATTATTTAAGATTGTCCCTTTTGCTTATTAAACTATATATTGAAGAGGACGATAGATAGGTGAGTGCTACATAGGACAAAGCAGGTGTATTTATACAGGACTGAAGTGCCTCTGATATCTCCTCCCTTCAATAAGGTGCTTTCCATGAAAGGAAGTGTGTTAAAAATAATCATTCTTTCCCCCATGTAATAAAAGCCGTTGCCTTGGCAATATGTAATTCAAGCACATTAATGTAATTTTTATCACTCATTTACAAATAAAAATGCGCGTCACAACAAGAGAGCTGTAAAAAGATATTACATTTTCCATTGCCTTCATAAAGGGCTGCAGGAGAACAGTTTATATTCTGTATGACAATAAAACATTTTCATTGGATGAATGGAAAATATTCAGCAAGATTTATTTATTTTTTTAAATCTTCAGATTTAAGTTTTTATTTTCATGGAAGCAATGAACCCTCTTCATGCTTTTTGCTCATTAGTTGTTTTTTTTTAATGTAAGTCAATTTTAAAAAGAAAGACATAGGGGTATTGTTGGAAAACATTAAGCACGAAGTGCCACACCATAATATTCAAGTACAAAAAATTGGTTTATTCTAAACACATATGAAAAGCCAACGCATTTAAGAGCTGGTAATGTGACATGAAAAATAAATAATAATAATAAAAATAATAATTTAAAAAAATAATAATTAAAACAATATTAATAATAATATATAACTTTTATAGCTCAGTGTGGGTAAAGGGGAGGCACGTGTGTGGTTGGGGGCAGTGCTAAAGCTAGGGGGGGCACGTGCCTCGGGCGCCGCCAGCAGGGCCAGTGGCAGATTCGATAGGGGGGAAACAATTAATATTATTACTGGGCCAGGGCGGGCTGCACCGCTCCCTCCCTCCACCAGCACTGCCACTCCTGCAGGCACACCCGAACCTATGTATGTATGTGTATATATACAGATATATTCTCAGATTTTTTTGTTTCCTCATATATAAATATATCCTTGTGTATGTGTGCATGTGTATGTGTGTGTGTATATATATATGTATGTATATACACACACACATATGAGAATATATTTATATATGAGGAAACATAAAATATGAGAATATATATATTTTTTTAAAAATCATATTAGTGGTCCGCAAGATTTTAAATGATTAATTTAGTGGTCCATGAGGTCCGAAAGGTTGGCGACCGCTGTTTCATACTATCATTTTAAAATAGGCCCAGAACATGGTAAAAATTGTTAGATCAGACCCACTGTAAATAGATTTTAAAAAGTGGTATGTTTATCAAAAAATTGCTGGGCAATTTGTCCAACACTTGATGGTAAACATTTAGTTATTGGTTAAATAGTTAGATTTCTGAATGGGCACTACATCCGAAATATATATCAATGTTGACATTTATATAGGCAATATTATGAAAACATTTGTGGGGAAACAGAATTTTATAGAATTATTTATACTCGGGGTAAGAGAGGCTTCTTACTGAATTGAACAAATGACAACATGGGCTGTAATAAATCATAAAATGTAATGCTGGTAAATGCAGGTTATGTATAACTATGCTGTGGCGGTAATAGCATTGACCCTGACGTATTTAATGGAAAACAGCTGTGAACAAACAGACCTGGAAAAAAATTGGGAACGCTGCCTATGTATTTCTCAATGCCAACCAGTGGCTTCAAAAGCACATTACATATTGGCATGCATAAAAATGTGATCCAATTATTCATAATACTCCTGTACGAATCACTTGTAAAGCTACATTTTGAATATAAAATACAGTTTTGCACAAAGGACACAAGTGAATTAGAGAGGATGAGTGGTCTTACTGTTAGATCCAGAAAAGAAAAATGGACACAGGGTCTACATAACTGAGAATATTGGGACAGCAAAGGGTTAATATTTGAAGCTGGTTTGGTAAGGGGGTGAGGCCTTCATTACAAGGATCAAATAGGTAAGGAAGGAGGAACCACATGTGCAAATCAGTTGCGAATGCTGGGAGTTCATTTGTATAAAGTTTAGGAGAAGAGAGAAGTTTTTTTCCCCCATCATTTAAAGTTTTACTGAAGATTGGAGTGGGGGGGGGGGGGGGGGGTGGTATTATGATTGTCATGGCAGCATAGCTAGAGGGACTTGAGGGGTGACAGTAGAATAGTTGGGATTGCTACAAGCTCATGTTGTGGTAGGGTGCTTCTTTTTACCTGCTTGTTGGTGGATTTCCCAGGAGCCAGGTACCCTGGGGTAAGGTCACAGTGCATAATCTGGTCCTAAAGCTGGGGGTGGTTAGGCTTTGGAGTTTGGTCTTAGAGTCATGTTTATTTAATAGACACCCAAAGACTCCCTCCTTGTATAATTTGCCATTAGTGGTTATGTTACTTATATAGGTTTGTTTTGTTATTTATTGAGTTGTTAAAAGGCCAAATACAACCCAAGTCATGCAGTCCACATCTTTATTTCTGTTTGGAGAAAACAAGGACCTGAACTGACCAATCCATTAATCATGAAAAATAATTTGGAATAAAATTAGCTTTGTGATCATTCCATTAACATGTATAAATATATATCCAGGGCCAATATAAAGATCTGGTACCAAGGATTGCAGGCAGAAGAAGGTAATGGCTTGTTCATGGAAGGATGACTAAGCTATGAAATGCCTTACCACAAGTTCAAATTCAGGTACTTACACGGCTTGAGATAAAAAAAAAACAAAAAACTTAAAGGAGACCTATGAGGTGAGTGATCTCCACTTTTCCTCATAGTTCGAGACGACGTGTGACATTGAAACTGTCCCACATCGGCTCTATTAATCGGGAAGTGAGTGAACACATACTGCCGTTCGCTCACTTCCTGATCATCTCCGTGCAGAGAGCGGTGACTGTCAGTCACCACTCCCCACAGGGATTCCCCTCCATCCCCTCTCCGGTCCTCCAGCGCTGACAGGAAGAACAGACGGGCACAGCTGGCTCTGCCTCTAGATAGACAGAGCCAGCTGTCAATCAGCCAGCTGGGCGTATCTCGACAGTACTGTTGAGATCCGTCCTGGCTGCGGTGCTCTCAGTGTCTACTGAGAGCCAGACCTGGCTATAGCTCACTATATACTGAGCTTTGGGTCTCAGGAGGAGGGTGAAATATGTCCTCCCGTGACTCTAAAGAGAACTATGGGATAAAAAGCTTACCCCATAGTTCTCTTTTAATGATGCATAAATGATCACAGGTCTGTATTAATGTGTATCTTTTATATCTGCCTAGAGTTTAGCTTAAAATACTTACTCTAAGGGGGGGTGTCCATTTCTGGCCCCCCTGTGTGAGCCGTGGTTTCATCCTCTGGTCACTACAGGACACAGTAGTGAAGTAGCAGCCCAGCGGATAGAACCAACTGGTGTGTCAGATGCAGAAGAGGCTTCTACAGTGGGACGTCAGAGAGACAGGTAAGTATCATTTCATTTCATCATGTCATTTCCTCTTTGCTTGAGAACAGGGGTGGGCAACTCCGGCCATCCAGCTGTTGTGGAACTAAAAGTCCCATGAGTCATCGCAAGACTGACAGCCACAGAGCCGCATGACTCTCAGAGGCAAAGGCATGATGGGATTTGCAGTTAAAGCACAGCTGGAGAGCCGGAGTTGCCCACCCCTGCTTTAAATACAAAGGGGAAAAAAATTAAATCCATCAATCTATCACTGACCAAGAAAATACACTTGTCATGAGTGGAGAACATAGACGGCGATGGCTAGTTTCTGATAATACTAATTACCTGGCTGTGCCGGTTTTTACACTTCTGGGTCACTGTCATGGTACAAGCCAGTGACCCAGCTGGAGAAAATTCTGAATTTCTTCTCTCTGTTTCTGTTCTGGGTCAATGACTTATTGAGGCCAAAGCATCAGCATGACAGGTAAGCCAAGTAGCATTCTCTGGAGAGGTCAGCAATGGCAGCCCACATATATCTCTCATGACAGGTTTCTTTTCAATCAGTTTGAGACCTTTCTTTTTTTTTCTGAAGTGTCCATTTAAAAAAAGAAAGCTGCCATCAGCCAAAGAAACTGGACACTCTGCAGGTCGCTTATCAACGCATTTCCGCTGAGTCTAGATTAATGCTACTATGTAATACAGAATCCCCCCCGGGATTCATGTTGAATAATTTGAGGCACAGCGCAGTGTCCAGAGCTCTGTACTCCATGCAGCTTCTATGCAGCTTTCTGCAATGTGTCAGAAGTTTAAATAAAAGTTGCCGAACCTGCAGGCTTTCCACTGCTGTTTACGTAGCAATCCCGGAATAAATAAAATACATTGGGACACTGCAACCAGTGGTAGGTGTACCCCTAGGAGTACGGTGATCACTGCAAGGGGGTGGCGTTAGGGTTGCCACTCATCCGGAAAACTCCCGGACAGTCCGGGTTTAGAATCTTGGAATCATTGGCACATTATTCAAAGCGGACTTGTGGCTAGAAAGTCGCAGACATGCATACTTCACGGCGGGCGGCGCTGTCATCCCTGTCCCTCGACTCTCCCTCCCTCCCTCTGTTTTTCCCCTCCACAGCTGGGACTGGGTGGGAGGAAGTGACATCAATGGGAGAGGGAGAAATCATCCTCCGGCAGCCGGCACCACCACGCGCTTTAGTTTGGGAGCGCCCTTCTCACTGACTCAGTCTTACTCTCTACTAGGGTTGCACAGATACCAAGTACAGTACTTTTGAGCTCCAAGACTAGACTAGAGAAAAATTAAAATGTTAGGAGGCAGCACAAACTCGGCTTATACTCGAGTATATACTGCTTTGTACTGTACATATCTGAGGACCTGTGGCACACTGGCATCTTATGAGGGCACCGTTTACAGTATGTATACAGTGCATATCTGGGGACCTGTAGCACACTGGCATCTTATGGGGGCATTGTTTATGTTCATCTTCCACCTTCTCTTGTGCTCAGAGAGAGAAAAATAGGCTTCCCATAGTGTAGTATGTCAGAATAAATTTATTTAAAACGATTAAAATGCACTTACAATTAAAATAAGGCAATTGCGTATGGATTGTGTCCACTGGTTTTCTCTCTCTGAGCACAAGAGAAGGTGGAAGATGGAGGAATAGTTTTACACGATTTTGGAAAGATAAGCCAGAGTTGGGAGGAATCTACCCCAATTTATTGTCGGATTAAAAACAAAGGAGAGGATTAGTTTCTATATATATCAGCAAAGCGATAATTGTTCATCTAAAATATGGTGAGCAATAGGAGTCGGTGAGTGCGGCCAGATCTTATCTTTGAGCACGGTGGAGACTGGAGAGCACTGATTCACTAATTGTTTTTACATTCACGGACGTTGGTGTTGACTATAAAAGCAGGAAGATATATCATCACATAGAAGGACTTTATTGTATCCAGAAGTAATGGACTTCACACATGGTTATGTAGATTAAGAGGGAGTTATACATCACTTGTGAGATTCAACACAGGATTTTCTATATGTACACATTTTATGAGATGTACTAGCACGTTTTTTTTTGTTTTTTTTTTTACTATCATCAGCACAGGCATTGTGCAACACAGGTGTTGTGTATGACACAAATTTGCATATCCCTTTGTGACAATTTCACATTTTATACTATTTTTTTCACATTTTAGGAATATAATTTTCGAGTTTGAAGCGCAGTGCTATTTTCTTTTTTCCAATTCAAAAAATTACTGGCAATTGAAAACATTTAGAAATTGGAGTTGGGCTTTCCGGAATGCTTGGGATAAAACGGACACGGCTCAGCGAATACTTGCTACATTTTTACTATTGCGAATAAAGTAATACAATTGAGATTCACTCCTCCACAATAGTGTAATCTTGCCTCTCGTGACTGATTTCCTTTAAATGGTGGACGCATTCTATTTACAACATGATGAGACTGCAAAACGCAGTAGAAAAGTAGGAAATGTAGCAGAAAAGTGCATCTAGACGTTATCGTTAGCAGGGAATGCACCAGAGCTGCAGCAAGCTCAGCTGAATTGGAGATTACCGTATATTCCTTGCCTTTTATAGGTGAAACTCATTTAAAGTTTGCTGCTGGACTTTGGCAGTTAAAACGAGGACAGGAATGGGCGGATGGACTTTAGTTGGCAGCAAATAGCGGAAGATAGAACAGGCCTTCAATCTTTCATTCTCCGTACAGTGTTTGGCGGGCAAGATCACGCTGGCCGCTTGTACAGTGACAAATGGCATCCACTACGTGTTCACAGCAGACGGCTACAGGGATTGTGCTGACAACATATTGAAATGCCCGTGGAATGCTTCAAATGGTTTAGGAAGGCCGTTAATGTGTTTGTTAACGTGAATTCATTTGCTGGTGATCTCTTCAAAGTTTTATTGACCAACTTAAGTTGTTAAAGACATAAGTTTTCAGAACATGTTAGCTTTCTTCTACAGGCATTGTAACATACAGAGCAACTAAACTCTGGAGGCTGTTCCCCCCCAAAAAAGGCAGGCAGAGGACAAAGGACTTGTCTTGTTCTTCTGTGTCTCTGTGTGGAGGTGGCCATCTTGGTAGGGGATCAGAGCTTTGCTTCCTCATGCCAGGGCATCCCCCCTAAATGACTGCTGATCTTATGTGTGGTAGGAACCTATGCAAGAGGCAGCACGGATCCACAGAATGACTGAAGAAGAAGCAGGGAGATCCTTGCACTACAGATCCTCTGATACAGTTTTCGCTCCAGCCAAGGAGAACAGTGAGCAGCATATTAGTGACTTCACCAAATCTCACTTCAAATCTCCTGAAGCTAACATGAAAAATTCTGCACTGCAAGCTGCGAGAACGGATTGAGATAAAAATAATAAAGGGTGTATACATTATTTCTGATTTATAGTATGCTGAACTATATGGGGCACAGCTATGACATAAAATAAATGAATATGTTTATAGCCATATAACATTGTCATTTAGGCCGCATCACGTACTCAACAGATTGCCCTGAAAAATGATCAGATGTGTAGTTTTAAATACTTTAGGTACTTAAGTACTTTGTGCACCAACATATGTACGCGCGCACGTACAGGCACACACATGCACACTGGGAATTAGAGCCTGACACATCACTCAAGTACGTCATAGACATAGTATCAATGGGAGAGGCGTCGCCAGATGCCTGTGCACAAAATGCACCAGGATGTCCCCCGTGCTGGCGAAGGATATATTTTATGTGAGGGACCCTCTGTGCTCCTTGTTGGCACACTCTATTGCCGGCTGGAGTTCACCAGTAGAGGATGCTCTGTGGGAGAGCATTTGCACCAACGTCTTGCCTTAATTTTTACTAATGTTACTTGCTTTGTATCAGATGGTGACTTCCAGATACTGGCATAGGGAAATACCTTTTGTACTTTTATTTTATTTATAAGCATAAGAGGGAACTTGAAGAGAATCAGCGGTACCAACGAAGCCAGCGCTAAAGGAAGCAAGGCGGCACCGGAGGGATCAGAGTCGCATAAGCCAATGCTTCCTCTATAGCACGACTCCTGCCACAGGCGGAGTGATACCAAATACACTTCGCCTGTGAGGAATCGACAGTGAAAGCGCGCTTCGCTCATTCTGGCCAGCGATTGGTTAGCAAATTGCTCTTGGACAGGTACGGCACCGCTGATTGCCCTAATCACCATATTTTTGTACATGAATACGTGTAGACTTTTGTATATGAAAAAGTGTGGATTGTTGTACATTAAAAAAAAAAGAAGACCTACCCCGAAACTAAGAACTAGTGTGTTTTTTTGAGCCAAAAAAAAATATAAGTCAGTGTATATATATAGATACAGATATATATATATACTTATTTTATTTTTCTGGCTGGTCTTTATTTAGGATTAGTTCCCTTTTTTGTGGGCTGATTATATTTTATCCTATCACAGCACTTTTTCAGTCCCAGTACATATTTTGGATGGGGCTTCAGATGGTTTATACATACTTATGCAAATGCAGATATTCTATGCTTATTTCGGGGGCATGTTATATAACTTGAACTACTGGAAACCTTTCTTTTGCTCCTCGGACCTTAGGTGGAGGCGCTTCTCTGTCCCTGCAGCTCCCGTGTGAGACGATTGACTGGGCTGCCTGTGGTGACGATTTTGGGGGTGTGATTCATACGCTGTTTACTTAGGATCAAATATGTAGGTATGTGTAGAAATAATTTACTAATACATGTATAATAATGTACTGTAAATATGGTTGATGTTATTAACCTCTTGATACAATGGGCATACTGCACAGCTTATATACAGTCTGAAGAAGCGGGCATGCGTCTCTACTGTACTCTACTTACAACCTAGGATGTCTGTTATAGATCGGGAAGTAAGCGAACACATACCGTCACTCTGTCACTTCTCGATCCTGTCCCTGCAGAGAGCCGTGAGTGACTCTCACTCACGACTCCCTGCAGGGATTCCCCCTCCCCTGTCCGATCCTCCAGTGCTGACTGGCGGACCGGACGGGGAGGGGGCGGGTACAGTTGGCTCTGCCTCTAGATAGACAGAGCCAGCTGTCAATCACGCAGTTGGGTGGATCTCGACAGTAATGTCGGGATCGGGCCCGGCTGCGGCGCTCTCAGTATACCTATACCTATATATGGAGCTGTAGCTCCCTATATACTGAGCTTTGGGTCACGGGAGGATGCTAGTTTATGTCCTCCCGTGACTCTGAGGAGAACTATGGGGAAAAACACTTACCCCATAGTTCTCCTTTAAAGACAAATTAGGAGTATAAGATATATGAGTATAATGGATACACATATATGGGTACCATAAGGAGGTAGTTTGGTTTTAATGTGCTATTGGATCGTGCTGATAACATTCTGAATGTAACCAAGTTTCAAAATCATGTTGATTTTAATGAATAGAATGTATTTTGTAGTCAAGATTACGTGTGTCTGATGGACATGTTGTACGGTTTGGACATCTTAAAAGCCCCATGTTTCTTTGTTGTTCTTATATAGTTCAAATTAGGGGTGTGACGCCTATCCATACTGGTTCCTTTTTTTGCAATTCAACTAATTATATTAATTACATTAATTTGCTTTTTTCTGAGCAGAAAGGAATTTGCAAGAAAGATTGCTGGAAAGAATGCAGAATTTGTTATTTTGACCTTTTTATTTTGTTAAAGTGTATGTAAACTGTCACAATGAGCGATTTTCTTTCATCTTTTTAGCTCCCTTTTGGTCTGTTAAGTATATCTGCTCAATAAGTTAAAAGAAAAGTTGATCTTGCCAGAAAACGTGTAAACTTATAACTTCCTGTGCTCTCTGCTTCTGTCATATTGTTCCCTGTTGTAGAACAACTGCAAGAGGCTGAAATCAGGTCACACTCCGGTACGACTTGCACTGTATTGATGTATTAATGTGTGCAGATTTGCATTAATATGTGCCTTGTATATCTGCTTGGTGCTCAGCTTTAAACATGTAGAATTCTGCAATAAAAGTGTGTAGATACCTTTGTAATATGTCTACCAGACCCCAAGGAGTTTGGGGTGGGGGTTCCGCTGGTAAGAATCTAATACAGCTCGCTGGCATATCTGCAATATATGTTGTAGACCTGAAGCCATTTTTTTTTTAAAGAAAGAAGGAATCTGCAATAAAAGTTAGCGGGGTCCCATGTGAGTATGCAGTATACCTGAAGATATGTTTTTATTAAAGGCAGAGTTTTCATGTGAACGGTGATTGTTGTATTAAAACGCTGAAAGAAGGCGTTTCATATCTCATCTCATCTTCTTTTATTATAACATCACATAAAATAGTAGGTTACAGATCGAACTGAGATAACCATTACCGCAGTTGGGTGCGCCAGTCGTCTAATAGACTATAAATAAAACCTTTGTACATGCAGCCTAGAGTTTTCTTAATTTCCTGATTAAATCATTCTAAGTCCCCCTAGTGGTGAGAGGTAGGTACTACGAGTCAGGCCCCTGCTTCTTCTTCTGGAATTTTCTGAACTGGGACTGGATCGCCACCGCCGCTCGCTCTGTCTCTGGGGCTCCCATGTCGATGTCAAAATCCTCCTGGACTTTTTTCTGGTCATCTGGGAGGGGGGAATAAAGAGAAACAGGAAGTTATTAACCCTTTCGTGAACAGAGGTCTTTTAGGGCCTTGATGCCCGTGCCAAGGTTAGCATGCGTCGGTTATAACTCTAAGCATATCTATACCTAAATCTGATTTTGTAATGCAAGGGTAAATGCTCATTAAGTCTAGGGGTAGAGGTATAAACTGCAGAAGACTTTCACAACACCATGTGACTGGTTCCCAAAAGCCTCCTCTCTTTGGTGCTGCGGCTGGTGGCCGCTGGCTGGCATGTGACCAATGCAGTAGCCAGACAGGGAGCTCATTAACACTGGGCCTGTGGTTTTACCTTACTCAGTGTTACTGTCTGAGCTGAACTGAGGATGGAATGTCCCAATTGCGCTCTGGCCTAAGTGTCGCCCTCCACAGTGCCACCACAACTGGCCTAATGGCAGGCCCTTCATCAGGGGTGTCCATGCTGCCACAATGCTCAAGTGTGAATGGGCCCTATGTGTCTACAGCTGGACAGAAGATTTTGAGGTGCTGCCCCCTCTAACCCTACCGTCCTAGGCATTGACCCACCTGTGTCTTTATGGTGGCCACAGCTTGGCCTGCCCAAAACTAAAAAACGAAGGGGTCTATTCACAAAGATGCCGAAGGATCCAGCCGTTGCTACGGCTGATCCTTTGGCTAGCTTTGGTTGCAGGAACCCTTCGGTTCAGTATTCACTATAGCCTGTACAGCTCCCGAAGGCGGCCGAGCGGCTCAGCCGAGCTGAAGTGACAGCCGAAGGCCGGCCGTTAACCTCGCAAACGACAGCTGGCGGGAGCCAGCCGTGATCTCTCTTATTGATTTTTTTAAAATTCATTATTTATTTACA
This sequence comes from Nanorana parkeri, assembly GCF_000935625.1. Taxonomy (NCBI): domain Eukaryota; kingdom Metazoa; phylum Chordata; class Amphibia; order Anura; family Dicroglossidae; genus Nanorana; species Nanorana parkeri. Next base: position 1,872,461 of record NW_017306363.1, read on the forward strand.
TTTTTTCAACTTTTTTTTCTTTTCTTCTGTTTTCACTATTTGCTATTCTGCTCGGTCCCGCGGAGGTACCGAGCAGAATAGCTGAGCCGAGGCTATTCACTCACTGCCGTTCGGCCCCTATGAGGATAGGGGCGAACGGCAGCGATCGGGCTGCCGGAGCTTCGGCTCAGCCGATAAAGATGTTGGATCGGCTGAGTCGAAGTCCTTCTGCACTTCTGCTGATCGAAGTGCAGCCGAAGGCAGCCGATGTATGGCTGAAATCAGCCGCACTGAGCCGTAGTGAATAGCCAAACAGTGTTCGGCTCACTTCACTACGGCTTGGTCATTCACTCGGCTGCCTTTGGCAGCTTAGTGAATAACCCTCTAAAATATCTGTTTTGGCTTGGCCAAAAAAATAACCAGCATGTAAATTTGCTCCTCAAGGATCGTTCAACAAGCCTGGGACAATAACACTGCGCTGCCTGACTTGTCCACCAATACACAATGAACCGTCATGTCAGCAGCATTGTCATTATTTTTGCTGTTGCCATGCAACAACTGCTTTTTACAAGCGATGATACTGATTCCCGATTCTCTTGTCCTGGCAGCTTCTTAATTGAGCACTGCATGCCGTATCTCCACCTCCCTAGACCGGTAGGACTACCTTGATTTATTTTTCACAGATATCCCTGTAACATAGTTTTATTACCTGTTAATCCTGCTAGTAGATCATGTATTTAACAAGCCAAGCTGTCCGGCAAACGTGCCAGTTACAGGAAGTCCCAGCCTCG
>NW_017306363.1:1873261-1902029 GCF_000935625.1 Nanorana parkeri
CATCAAACAAAACTGCATATAATTTACATAGGAGGGTAACAATGCTAATGCAGAATTAGGAACTGGTAGGATAGCGTTGTCACCTTATTAAAGTAAGGCCTCAGACAGAGCAGAATCTAGTAGGGTCAGGGGTATTGATTAAACATTTACTCACCACAATATTTAAAAAAAAAGTTTGCACAATTACATTTACAAGGCAAAAAGAGAACTATTTACACAACTTTAGTATTACGCTTTACACACACACTTTAATGGTATGAAACATTGCTGAACAAGAGCCAATAGTGATGAGTTGTTTAACCTTTAGCAGCCGCCGTTCCCATAAGGCAAGCACGCCTACAGGTACTTAAATGCCCCCCGGCCTTAAACTAATTGCTCTGATCAGGTGATGCCACAGGCTGGCCCCCAGGAACAAGGAGAAGTACTGACTCATGTCAATGTACAAGACAGGAACCGGAAACAAATACAGTACAGAGACTAATGCAAGATAACTACAAGACTAGGATACAAGTAAAGGCAGGACTGGGTTTCAGGATCAAGATATAGGCTTGTGTAGACAGAACAAAGACAAGGCTTGGACTATCACAAGCCCAGAGCTCAAGGCTTGTGATGCTAAAATAGAGCACAACTAACCAACGCCCAGGTGGAAGGGACGTGTAGCCAGGCTGATTAGCCTGATCAGCCTGCAGCTGACTGGACTGTGGTAGGTGCAATTACAAGAGGCAAACACCAGATGGAGCTGAGTGGTTGCGACAGGGATAGGAGCATTTGACATGCTCCTAACACTGGCATTAAAGTAATCCTTTTTGGATCAGATTTAAGATTCATATAATCTACATTATTGGAAAAAAACTTTTATTGGTCTTCAACATAACAATAAGAGTTCTATTTATAAACAATGTGCAGAGTTTAGAATATTTTCGGTGCAGGTTGAATGTAATGTAATACCACATTATGGCCATTAGATGGAGCTGAGGGGCATATGAAATAAATAAATAATTAAATACTTATTTCCTATGCTCCTCAGCTCCATCTAATGGCCATAATGTGGTATTATATTACATTCCATTCAACCTGAACAAAAAATATTCTAAGATCATCAGTTTTTGCCTCTATTTGCACAGAACAAATGCTCACAGAGGTTTGCAGGGTGAACGGCTCTGCACATTGTTTATAAATTGATCCCTTACTGTTATGTTTAAGACTAATTTGATTTTATTTTTCAGTAAAAGTAGATTATTTTTTAGAGTTCAGCTTCAAGCTTTTGTTGAAGTTCCTAAACGGATGTAAATGTGGTAAAAGAAAAAAAAGTACATTTTTATGGCTGGCACTCTCCGCACCTGCATTTAAATCACTTCCATTTGTATTTGCATTCGCTCGTTGCTTATTGTTCTGCTTTTGAAGGCAGCTTTTGTGCCTAATGAACACAACACAAAAAAACAACAACAAAAAAAAGAACACAATTCACAGAAATGAGACATCTGCGTTTTCTAACTCCTAGGAAAGCAAATCTCGACATGCGTTTTCCTGTCAGTGCTTTCAATAAGAACTATTTAGATTTTAACCTATGTGGTAAACAATGGCCATCGGAGAGGATTTGAATGGTCTTTGTGGGCCAATGCAAACGGTTCTTATGCAGAACTTGCTGATACAGTTGTAAGCAGAATAGTACCCGGTCCTCCGTGTTCTCTTTTTATCAGACAATATTGAACTCAAAAAGGTTCTTTTTTTTTTAAGAGAACACTAATTTTTTTGGGCAGCAAAGCTTACAGTTGAACGGACTGGAATATGTACCTCCTCTTTTAAAGCCGACCTTTAACCTTTTGGACTAAAAATCACATCAGCATGCAGCTCTGCATCCTGATATAAAATCATCTCAATTCATTAGTTAAACAAACATGTTTTTATTTTACTTACAATTTCTTGTTTTCCAGTTCCTGGTCCAGTTCTGGCACAAATGAGGTAATGTGCCCAAGCGTTGCATCCTGGGAAGATTACATCAGCAGAGCATTGCTGGGAAATGACATATGTCATGAGATCTCAGTGAAAGGCATTTTCCTCCCCTGAGATGATGTGCATGGTCACATGTCCTAGTCACATGTGCCAGAGTTCCAGGAAGTAAAGGGAGATGTATTAATCTGCCCTTAGTAAAATGGCTATTGTGAGAAGACTGGGGAGGAAAAGAGAAATAAGGAATGCAAAGGATACAAAGCCGGCAATTATCTAGAAGTGTGTGTGTTGGTAGATTGTCATTACTAAATATTTGTTGTTATTTTAAAGATGAGGGTAAAGGTCCGCTTTAAGATGGCTTGATCCCGGAGTTTTAAATACTTTGTTTTTAGCATTTGTTGGCTAAAGCTATAGAAATCTAAAATATGTGTATTGTGTGTTGAATATGAATGACTGTTATTGCAGCTTAAAAGCTAGATCTTCCCTTCAGTCTTGCACAGTTGTACCGCCTCCTTTCCTGGACTAAAATAGCTTCTTCTGATTTCACTGAGCCTCTCACAATGTACATTAGAATCTGCAGCAATTCAGATAGAGCCCGCCTCATTTCTTGGCTGGAGGACATCCAACATCACCTGAAATCTTTCCTCCCCAGACTGACTGTCCCTGGCCTGCCCCTTTTAGTCATTGGATTTCAAATCTGTCAATCACAGAGGTTCAGCATCACATGTGGCTGTTACCAAGGGAGGTCTGCTGTTTTACAGAAGCTATGTGCAGCCCCTCCCACCAGCCACAACCTGCCTGCATTGCATAGAGACGCACATGACACTAATGGGCCCTTAGATAAGGTATATAATGAAAACAATTTTATTTTAAAATGTCGTTAGCATGTTGATTAGGGGAGGGGGGCAGGGATGAACTGAGGAAGGCAAATTGTAAGCAGCCTTAATATTCAGGTTTAAAGTGTATGCCAACATCGGAACTGCTGTCTGATGCGGCTGGAAGCATGGCACCTGCTATACATTCTAGAAACAGGTATTTGGTATTCACATCACCCACTAACACAAAAGACATCAGAAAAAGGCGATTAAAAAAGCATATCATTCTGCTGCCGGGGGTCTCAAGGAAAGGGGGGGGTCCACTGTGAGTTGGGAGCATGGATCCCTGAACTGGGCTTTAATCCATCTTTGCAGGAACCTGACTAACCAGAACCATCTGAGAATTTCTGATGACACTCAAGGTGAAAGCACGGAGAATGGCCAAAATCTTCTGACAATCCTGAAGGCCATGGGAAGGATTATGCAATGTAGGGCGGGAGCTGGAGTTTTCCTTTAACCTTCTCCATCAGCTGTTCCTTGGCATGCATGCATCTGATGAATTGCATCCCGCAGTTACTAGTTACAGACTAGCTTCCAGCAAATTATTCCGCTTACCTTTTTTTTTTCCTTCCCCAGCTCGACTCGAAATGAACAATGACAGCCGGGGAAAATATAATGGTTCAATCTTTCTTCCCTCAAGGGTCGCGCTGAAAAGATTTTCTGAAAGTCTCCGTTCAATCCACTGAGCCCTTCACCTGCTCAACAACTCAGTGTAAATGAGCTATTGAAGAAAGGACAGAGATTTATGCTGCAGACAAGTCAGGATATTCGCAGGAGCAGGGCAAAACGCTCGCGCTCTTTTCCTTTTTGCAGAACGCTGAAGGGAAATTGGCCATTAATGCAATGAGGGGTATGATTATCCTGACACAGCCTCGAAGGAAGGGTTATTTAATGCTCAGAATGAGGTTTCAGAACACGGTATAAAATGCCCTTCTTTAGGATCGGGTGGTGCATGGCAGCAAAGGAAGATTAAACAGACGTTACAATCTGGCATTTAAAGGGCCATTACTTCTATGTTATACCTTTCTTATAGAGTGGGTAATGTAAAATGTTTCTTATATTGTTGGTGGAAAAATATGTACAGGTTTTAGGTGATCATTAAAACCGTGGATCCCAACAAAAAAAATACGATACGACATATCAATAGCGGAGTCTCTTGTATTAAGGTTATGTTCTTCTTCGCTCTTTGAATTGTTCTTCCCTTTCTTCTTCATTGGTTAACGTGCTCATAACTATTCCTATATCCCTAAACCCAAAAGGACCTTACACCCATGACTATTACTTTACAACAATGGTTGGCTGCCACGTTACAATGTATTTCTATTTCTTTGCATTTACATCCAGCTTACACTGCCTGAAAATGTTCAATACAAATGTTATTAAAAAATAAATTGTGCAGATATGAAAGTTAGGTGATATAAGGTCAGAGTCTTCCAATATTAGACTTCCTGTCCAGCAGTCAAAAAAAACTACTAACAGTTATATTGTTGCCACATTTTGCCTACTATGGTAATTGATACAGAGCATTAGGCTGCATCAATAGCGTTGCTAGGTCTCGGCACCAGCAGTATTTGCTCCTCTCCTGCCGTGTTCCTTGCCTTCCTAGCTTGCAAAAGCTGCTGCTTCTTTTAATTCAGTGCAGCCAATCATGAAACCCAAATATGTACAGTGAGCCCTCCATGGCTGTTAAAGCTGTCAATCAGAATAGGTAAACTATGAACTCTTTGTAAATAAAAAATATGATTTTCTTGTAGAGAGACAGTAGCCTTTTTCCTGAAGAAGCATATCTCTGTGAAACGCGTTGAAATCTGTTCTCCTCCCACGGAACTACAAATTAAACTAGGAAGCTGATACCCAGCAAATTGTAAAAAGTATCGTAATATAGATACAAATGTGGGAGGATGCAGCTACATCCTATGGTCTCTTGTAGGCAATTTTGTTTGTCTTTCTTTTTTTTTTTAAAACTATGCATTTTAAATATGTTTATAAATAAAAATTGTTATACTTTATATAAAAACTAAATATGTTTTGTGTGTTCCTTGAAGTACCTTAAAAGTCCAAACCCTCCTTTTTTCTTTCATTAATTATCAGGATGCGGTACTTCTCTTCTATGCATACCTCTTTGTATGAAAATAACTACCTAAGTCAGTAGGAACTGAGCTCTCAGCAGCGGCCCCTGCAAAGATTGTACAAGCCTGGTACAAGTTGTTCCTCACTACAAAAGCAAGAATAAAAAAATAATACTGGGACACAATCTTGGGGGGGGGGGGAAAAATTGGAACATTTGGGTAATGCCTGGACATACACTTTAATAAATGCATGTCCTTTGCAGTGTGTTTAGCACTTTTTTTTTCTCATTATACAGATTCAGGTCTAATCACTTGATGGAATACCATGCCTGTGTTGTAGGTGGGTCTTTCGAGCAGGGACTGGGTTTTTAATTTCAGGAAATGGAGAAGAATAATGATGTTAATAACACCGAAGTATTTTGTGGGATAATATTCTTGTGATTAATTCCTCTGCTTTTACTTTGTACTGAGCTATAATATATATGAGTGCATGTTTTCTTTTTTTTTATAATTGCATATTTATTACTCTCATTGTACACACAATAAGATTTACATTGAGCTGTACCATGGATTGGGGGTGTGTGTGTCTATATACTGTACTTGACTGTATGGGAGGCATTGTTTGGAAAGCATTGATAGAAAGTTAGGGGTAATGGTAGGATATGTACCTGTATCCCAGGGTACTGGATATCTGGTGACCCACACCAGGGTGTACTAGGGAAGGGCACATACATACTAAAGCGTTCGGTTGCAGTGCGTTAATACAGACACATTAACTCGCATTACAGCATGTCTTTACGTGTGTTTTGCGTTAAGCCAGCTGATTCATTATGAATGGCCTGCCAATACAGAACCATGGATGAAAAGAGGTCCATGACCCTTTTTTTTAGAAACGCAACACTCTACAACACACAGTATATGCGTGTTGGGCTCTACAGTTAAATGCGGATATCCCATTGCACACCTAACTGGTATATCCCCTGCTGGGTGCTGTAATGACAAGCAGATGGTGCCACCAAATACAACATGGGAAGTGAGTCACCAACACACCATCATTTTCTCCATCAAAAACACATTTATTGACATTAATCGATCATATCACAGAATACAACGTTTCAAAACAACGCAGGGTCCCTTCATCACACAATGTCATCACACCCTGTGTGGTCTCAAAACGTTGCTTTTTTTCTGTGATATGATCAATTACCGTCAATAAAGGCATTTTTGGTGAGGAAGATGACGATGTGTTGGTGACTCACTTCCCATGGGCACTACAGTTTAACGTTGGGCTCTATAGTTGGACGTTGGGCTCTACAGTTGGATGTTGGGCTCTACAGTTGTGCGCTGGCCCCTACATTTGTGGCATTGTCCTCTCTAGTTGGGCTTTGGGCTGTAGATTTGAACATTGAGCTCTAAGTTGGGCCTTGGATTCCTCTGTACAGTGTGTTAGGTTGCCAAACACAATGAATGGCACCACCAAAGACCACACATACAGCAGTGGCCTTGTAGTAACACACATTAACAAGTGAATTTGCCGCAACATGCAAGTGTGAACAGGCCCTCACTTGTTTTTAAAAATGGTACAATTTAATCAAAATGTATGTCCAGCCCTTGTAGGATTTTTGTTAGAAAGACTCCCCCTCACTTAATCCCAACAACAACGGCTTCACCAGACATTTACAGGCTGGGGAAGGGGCTAGACCTGCAAGTTTAACTTACCTACAGAAAAAAATAACTCAGGTCTCCTTTCTTGCCAGACAGGACTATTACTGTATGGCACAGTTATGTAAATCTCAGGAATTGATGGACAGAAATACGAATTCTTTGATACATAAGACATCTCCCATATATGTATTTCGTTTTTGTATTCAAATGTTTGCCTGGATTATCGTGTTAATATAATAATGAAATAATGTGTTAAAGGCATATTTAATCGGCAATATATGCGCACGGTGACATATTTGTGTAATATTTCCAGTATGGTGTTTTTAACGGTTACAGAGAATAATATGACCTTTGATGAGAAATCGATGCCGTTTTGTTCCGCTGGGGAAAGAGCGTCTCGGAGAAAGAGCTTCTCCCAGAGACCTGCTAAAGGTTAGGCTGCCATTATAAAGGTATGTTAGAGGCACTTAAAGGCTTCTTGGGCTCTTCACACTTGGTGTTTTAGTGCTTTTAGATGATAGGCATGCTGTCATATCTATGGTAACAAGGGCATAAGGCAAGAAGGGTTTTATCTGGGGGCCCATCCATTCATTTTGTCTAAAAACAGACTGTAAGGTAAACGCTTTATAAGAAAAAGAAAAAAACATTCACAGAGCCATTTGTAAAAACTGGAGAATAGGAAACAGAGTTCTTACCTACAGTTCCCTATCAGGTCTTTATTTTGTAAAAATTAGGAATGCACCAATACTAGTATCGGTATCGGTGCCGATACCGAGTATATGGGCAAGTATGAGTACAAATGCTCCGATACCGGGACTTCCGGTCAGAGGTTGATCTCCCTTTGACCGGCAGTGACCTGGGGATGCTGATCTGTCATTAAACAATAACAACTGGGCGGAGCCAGCCGTTACATCACGGCCGGCTCTGCCCAGTTGTTGTTCATTGGCCAGCACCTGCTAGAAGACTCTAGCAGGTGCCGGCCAATAGGAAACAGTTAGGCGGAGCTAGCTATCACTGCTAGCTCCACCCGATTGTTTTTTATCTTTTTTTAAATATCTTTATTTTTTACTTTTACTATTTGTTTACATTTAAAAAATATTTTTTTCAACTTTTTAAAAAAAACTCTTTTGACTGATTTTCTATTCTGCTTGGTACCACAGAGATACCGGCGGCATTCAGCTATTCACTCACTGCCGTTCAGCCCCTATGATATCCAGATGTTGGATCTGTTGAGTCGAAGTCCTTATGCACCCGATGTACAGCCCTTATGCAGCCGATGTACAGATGATTTCAGCCGATGTACGGCTGAAATCAGCTGTACAAGCCAGAAGTGAATAGCCGAACAGCGTCCGGCTCACTTCACTTCGGCTGGGTTATTCACTCGGCTGCCTTCGGCAGCTTTGTGGATAAACCCCCTTAGTGAATCTTGTGGGCTTTTTTCTTGTGCAAATTGAGTTTCATTGGCACATTCTGTTAAAGGGTTTTGCCATATTCAGGGGAAAGCAGTTAACGCCATTCACAGCCCAGACCTAGTTTGGGTGTCTTCTGTGTCAGAACTCTGTTTTGTAAAAATAAATAAAAAGTCTAAGCAGTACCGAGAACTGCATCAGAGCTACTTTTTGGAAGCTCAACAGATAATTAGGTTTCAAATAAAGTGTGAATCCTCTACAAACACCAAAGCCAGGAACCACATAAGGCACTATTCTATAAAGAGAAAAAAAATCTTCCTTCTTTCAGGACAATGTCTATTACATAAGCACAAGTACATGTTTGACTCTCACAAAACAAGTAATAAAAAAAGTTTATAAAAGAGTAGTAAAAAAAATCTGATGTGCTGTATCTTGGTATGTGACCCAAGTCCCCATGGAAGGAGAAGAAGAGAATAGCAATCACACTCCTCCGAGATAATGCAAGAATGTTAGAGATTCTCCTGAAAAGGTTAGTGTATAAACCACACATCACGTAGAGATATTTATTCTTCTACTGAGAGTTGCTGGATCAATCTCACTTCATCCGGGGATGATTGATGTGTGTGTGCAAAGGTAATTTCGAAAGGAAAAAAAATGACAGAGATTAATGAGTATTAAAAGAAAGGTAAAAAAAAATGTATAGGCAACATAAAGCTTTCTAGCCAGGTCCGGGCTGATGATGTATGGCCTTGCGGCAGGAGATGACTGGGAACCAGCTGGCCCTTTCATGGTAGGGGCAGACTTCTGTGGCTAAGGGTGATGCACATTGCAAACTGTGCCACAGTGATTAGTGTGCATGGTGATAGGTGGACATGCCTAAAGAACATAGTTTATTGTGACATACCATCAGATTTTTATAAGGTCTTTCCATCGGTTTACATGAGATCTGAGAGTTGCACAGGAAGTTGGTGCTGGAAGGCTTCCCTCTGTCAGAACCTGTGATCAAAGATCTGAAAGGCAGATAGCTATATAATCTAAAGGTAAATAGCTATATAATGCCCAGCATGTGTCACTGACTGAGACCTGCTCTGATCGATGTATGTATGGTGAAGTAACTCGATCAGGGCCAACAGCCCAACAAACCATATTAGCACTAGCCCAGGGGAACACAACTACACCTCCCAGCAACCCTATTAAGACTACAGGGGAATAAACCGATATAAACCTCAATCTCATGTACACAACAACAAAAAATAGAAAACTAAGCACACAAACAATACATTCTAAAAGGTCCCTATAATGTTTTTTCTTGCCCACCAGTTGGGGCCTCCCCTGCCACATAAATATCATGCCTTCAGTAAATTATATTTTATTCCATTGGGCCTGAATTGACTATACTCATCAGGTCTCAGACAGTAGCTTCGATTCCCATATTGATGTGTGTACGGTGTCAATTTGTGCAAGAACATTCCTAAATTGTTGCCACCTAAAGCAGCTCCTTCTGTGCTGTCCTCCACTATCATTTACTTTCTTTGAGACTGCCAAGATTTTCTGCTACAGTGAAAATACTTCCATAGTATTTATACTGGGACAGAAGTTGGGGGCCGTGAGGCAGATTCTCATGCCACCTCCAGAGCCTGACAACATTTTCACCTTGCCTCAAGGTAAGTAAAATGAGTTCCAGACTGCCACTCTGGTGCCACTGTAATGAACCTGGGTCCTTACTATTATCTCTGTACAATTTGTGCATTTTTGTTGGTGGATTACTAATCCATGTTCTTACATTTTACCCACCCTGGATAAATAGACCTATGACCCGAGTGCTAGCAGAGTAAGGTGGCAGTTTGTTCTACACGTCTAGTCATTGTTCTAGGTATACTGAAGCAGAGTAGAAAATTGTCCCTTCCAGCCTCACCACCCCTGCTTAAGTGTTACTTCTGCAACTATAATAGCTGATCTTTTTAGTGTTTTTGGGGTCACAAGGGACGTGGCACATGATGGTTGGCCTAAGGGGGCAGGAAGTATAAATCTGGCTTACTTATGACTATATCAGACAGATGTCATTTTTAGTACATGCCATGCAATAAGTGCTGCCTATCATGAGCCGCAGAGGGTTCCTTAAGAGGGAGGGTTCACATGACACGGGTATTTTCAGAGGGACCCCCTCTTCTACTGTGACCTCCCCCCACCACCACTCTCCTCAAATAAGGCACTCCAGACTTGTATGGATTTTCAAAGGCCACAGCAGCCACTTGTATTTTTAATAACCATAACAAAATAAATACAACTTGAATAGAAAAATAACTCTGCATATATATATACTCATAAACAATTAACACCTTTTTTTTCAGTTTCAACCCAGGTTTCCGGATCCCTGAAGGCGCTTCAAATAACTAGAATGCCGTCCCATACCTGTATCTGCGGTTTTTCGATATTACTAATAGGGCCCCCAGCCGCAAACCACCGCCTCGGGGACCAATATCTGTTAAACCGCAGACACTTCACCGCCAAAACTAAGTGGTCAAACCAACTGACCACCACTTAAAGGACACCACACCTATGATGGGTCACCAATCCTTATCAATAAACCCACGGCATCCCTAACGCCTTCAAGGACCCCAAACCGCCACCAGACTGCCATGACTAGATGCAACCCCAACCCACTCAAAACAGCCGAAAAACACAGCAATAAAAGGAAAAGCAAACAAAATTGAAAAAATCCTTCAGGGCGGGCAGCGGGCGGGAAATTCCACTTCTGCTCCTGGCTTCTTCCCTTCCCGAATGATCCTGGGATCCACGTGCCGACCCTTTCTGGTAATCCCACCCCCCTGTGGACCTCCTACAAACTGGTAAGCCACCCCTTCTCCCTATTTCCTGTACTTTTAACCCTTTTCCCTCTGGCTCCCCTTCTAACCCTGTCATGTTGCCATTCCGCCCAATTCCCTCTTTTCCTTGCGCTCCATGACTCTCTTGACACGGGTATTTTCAGAGGGACCCCCTCTTCTACTGTGACCTCCCCCCACCACCACTCTCCTCAAATAAGGCACTCCAGACTTGTATGGATTTTCAAAGGCCACAGCAGCCACTTGTATTTTTAATAACCATAACAAAATAAATACAACTTGAATAGAAAAATAACTCTGCATATATATATACTCATAAACAATTAACACCTTTTTTTTCAGTTTCAACCCAGGTTTCCGGATCCCTGAAGGCGCTTCAAATAACTAGAATGCCGTCCCATACCTGTATCTGTGGTTTTTCGATATTACTAATAGGGCCACCAGCCGCAAACCACCGCCTCGGGGACCAATATCTGTTAAACCGCAGACACTTCACCGCCAAAACTAAGTGGTCAAACCAACTGACCACCACTTAAAGGACACCACACCTATGATGGGTCACCAATCCTTATCAATAAACCAACGGCATTCCTAACGCCTTCAAGGACCCCAAACCACCACAGCGACACAAGCGGAAACCTACGCTTGAGAGCCCCGCCACAACCTCAAGGCCCTCTGCACACCATCTTGGAGCCCCAAGAACCACAGATCAGTACCCACCGCATTAAGGTGGACCCCATCCCCTCGCAGGTACTGCCGCGTGTCCACTTCCAGTTCGCGATGGCGAACCACCACACCACCATTACGTGCCACAAAGCGCCCCACCTCTTTGTTGATCTTGATGCGAGCTTTGTTCACACTAGCCACCGAACGCGCCATCCGCCATGACATGCGAGCCACTATGTCCGACCAAACCAACACCAAACCCGGGAAAGACGCCAGCAATCGCAAACAATCATACTTAATGTCGCAAATCCCGCATGGAACGCTGGCCCACATCATTACCCCCAGCATGTATCACCAGGACGTCTGGTGGTCTATCCAACCCGGCAAATCGGGTCACCTCTGGAACCACCCTGCTCCACACCATGCCGGGAACCCCGATCCAACGGACGACTGCCTCACTCCTTGGGACCCCCAGTTGTCGGCCCTCTTGGCCCCCCAGAAGACAAATGAATGTCCTAAAATCCACACCAGCCGGGGTTGGGAACCTGTAACAACAGAAAAGACAAACCACTACCAAACGCAGGGTATACGAAAGCCCACCGAAAAACCCTCCTCTAATGTCTTGGTGGCCTCCCTGTCCGGATACTTACTTAGAAAAGGACGCATCCTAAATTCCCTCTTTTCCTTGCGCTCCATGACTCTCTGGAGAGAAAAGGGTACTCACAAAATACCCAAACTGTGTTTTTCTCAGGAACCTGCCAGGCACATTTACAGGTGAAACTCGAATAATTAGAATATCATGCAAAGTTCATTTATTTCACTAATGCAACTTAAAAGGTGAAACTAATATATGAGATAGACTCATTACATGCAAAGCAAGATAATTCAAGCCGTGATTTGTCATAATTGTGATGATTATGGCTTACAGCTCATGAAAACCCCAAGAACCCCAAATCCACAACCTCAAAAAAGTAGATTATTACATGCAATCAATAAAACAAGGATTGTACATAGAACAATATCGGACCTCTGAAAAGTACAAGCATGCATATGTACTCAGTACTTGGTTTGGGCGCCTTTTGCAGCACTTACTGCAATTACTTTTGCACGATATTCTAATTATTCGAGTTTCACCTGTATGTATATATATATATATATGTTCCCATACTTTTCTAAATGAAGCAGCCCTAGAGTCTGAGAAACGCATTATAAAAGTTACTGCCATTCCACTTGTGGTTTGGGGCCCTTTTGCAGCATTTACTGCAATTACTTTTGCACGATATTCTAATTATTCGAGTTTCACCTGTAGATGAAGCCTTAAATGTTAAATTTAAGTATTTTGAATGTTTAGCAATGTTAAGGTTATATTTTTCCTGCTTCGGTTTTTTTTTGGGTATCCGAAGTTTAATGTCAGGTTTTGGATTTATAAATGATAAATATATAAATTGGACAGACAGCAACAAGACACACCACTTGTGAAACCGCTGCTGTTGCACATACACTCTGAAGGTATCAGATGAGACTGGATGCACACTACTGTGGACTAATCTCTAAAGTGTGGAGCAGGCTCAAGTGTCTTCTGCAGAAGGGCCAAGACTTGGTAAAGATGCTTACGTAACTGTTTATGAGGTGTAACTGCAGGTCTACTTTCAACTTAGTAGAAAAATAAATGGGCATGAGAGGCAAGCTAAGCAACTGAGCAACATTTAAATACATTAGGGGGCCACAATACAGTTCCTTGCCGAAATTGAGACTTTTCATGGTGGCAAGAGAGCGATCTAAGGTGGGGAGATTAGTGTTTAAGAGAAACTGTTTTGTAAGAACCAGTTCCTGTAGAAGACTATTCCATATTTTCCCTGCTCTGAACTTTTTGAAAACAGGGCTAAACAGCAGGTTCTTTTACATGCAGTATACCCCCCCTGTTGGGCAATGCACCTCCCCCCCTTCCTTAGCATGCGCTCACCTTGCCTGCATTCCCTCACTACTATTTCCTACATCACAAACAGTGTTGAAATAAATGGCATTGGCCACCCTGGGGGGAGCTGTGACATCATTACCTCAATCACGTGACAGTGCTCATGCCTGGTGATTGGCTGCTAGGCCTAAGCACAGTCACAGGGGAGCAGATCACATGCTTTCCCATATCTGGAAGCACCAGGTAGTGCGACCATTTGCAAACAAGAAGGGAGCGGTGAGGGAGCAAAGGAAAGGTGGGCAAAGGGGTTAGGAGGGAACGGGCACTTTCCAAATTGTCCCTTTGTCCTGCATGGGGCCTTGATCTTTTTTAATTTAAGAAAGTTTCTTCCTAGCTTGAAAAGCTGCAAATTGAAAATTTGTGCTGTTATTATCTCTATGATCTCCAGGAGTATGCCGGTTCTTCTCCATCATTGGTTGCCATTTTACCCTCTTCAATTCTTATTTACATACAAGTTTATAGCCTTTAGATGAATTACTTTACAGTTATACTCCCTCTCTTACCCCCACCACATATTTAAATGTTAAATCTATACTTTGTAAAACAGGGACAATAGCAAAGGAAGGATGAACAAGGGTTTGGTTGCAGAAGAAAGACAATTGGGAGTTCAAACCTTTAGACTTGACGAACTGGAAGTACCCCCTCGCTCTCTGGACAGGAATTGTAAAAAAAAACATTAAAAATATTGAGCTCTGACGATTGATCTGCAAATTTTTCATTATAACCAGCCGCACTTATCACTTGACAGTGAAAGTCTATATATCCTCCCTCTCACTGACCTTTTCTTCAATTATGTTATGTTCTTATCTCTGCCATGAAAAATTGCTTGGCATACAGAACAAAGCAGCTTGTTTATATGAGTTTTCAAAATGTTACTTCAGTGTAGAGAGCCTAAAATTGCTTGATGAATCTCTCCTTCTTCCACTTCTAATAAGGTAAGAGAACAGTCATATTTTTCCTCTGACACCTGAGAAATGGTTCTCTAAGAAGGCATGATGATTGTTAAAGAACAGCATAATGGGAACGCGAGAGGCTCCCTTTCTAGCAATATATTTCCCTGCTCCGCGGCATATAATATATTGATTTGTTTCCTAGCAATTAACTAGGTAAACGAACTATTTGTACTTGTGTTGTTTTATTTCTTAATGAATGTCCTGTCGTTAGTGGTCATTTATTCACCTCATTTACCACGAAAAGCTTGCTACTGCAACTCAAGCAAGGGGTATGTCTAAAGAGCATGGGCATTCCTTAATCTTCTCCTATGCAACCTTTTTCCTATAATTTCATCATATGAATATTACCGTTGTATTTTAAAATCTTCTATATAATCTTATGTTGTCATTTCATCCTATAGAACATTTCTTTAAAAAATCTTCTCCTATATAATCTTTTCTTATAATTTCATCCTATAGAATATTATTTGTGTGTGTATGTATGATAGCCTAGCAGACCAGTCAGCTGGCAAATTGAAGATGGTGGCACCTTCCCTGTGGTGGTTACGGTTCTTTCCTGTGTCCAGATTAGGGAATTTAGAGTTCCCGATAATTTTCCTAGGTGTTGGTCAATTTCCAAGGAGGCTCAATAAACCCCCTGTACCCTCATTCATGACAACATGGCTCTAGGTCCACATCTGAAAAGTGAATGAAAATGAACTAGAGCCACCAGGTGTCACTTTACAAATTTAAAAAACACAACCAAGCCCTCCCTTCTTTTGCAGCCACTGCAGCTCAAAGGGTAATAGTAACATTCACTCCACCATACTATCCGGAAGCCGGGCGCCGTGTTATGACGCAGCACCCGGCATTCTGATTGGCCGGGAAGCCTGCGTCATGCTCTCTCGTCATCTCATGAATCATAATATTAAGAAAGTGACCTTAAAGCATTCGTTTGTATTGCTTTAGAAAAAATGTGACCTGTCCCTTTAAGAAAAAGTATCGGTAATTGGTATCTGTGAGTACTTGATCAAAAGTATCGGTACTCGTACTTGGTCTTAAAAAAGTGGTATCAGTGCATCCCTAATATATATATTAACTTGAATGCCTAAAAGCACTAAAACAAGCACATCCCACAATTCACCTAGTGGTTATCAGGACATGCACCCACATGAATCCCTGCAATCACATCCACAGTCCATGGATCACAGATGTACAGATCCACTCAAATGTGGACCAATAAGAAAGGGGGAAACAATCATAAAAATGTCCTATAGCTTTACGCTTCTACCCAATGTGTGTCATAATACATGCATGCATGAAAAATGAACAAGATATTACAACAGATTAAAAAAAGTGTATACAAGAAACAACAACAACAGAGTGGTGTAACCACATCAAAATGTCTATCCAAGGACATACTGTAAGTATGTCTTTTAAAATAAATATATATATATATATATATATTTTCTTTATATACACACCGCATATATATCAATAAAAATATTCATAGAGGGAGTCTCGCATGTCCTTAATGTACTTATCCAAAGTGCTAAGACCACGGGGCTCTATGTCAAATATAGAAACTGCAAACTAGTCTCCACACACAAATCCTGCTTGTTACGTTTTGTTAATTTCTTGGTACACTTACACAATGTACATTAATGTGTATATATTAGTGTGGAAAACAACCATAATGTAGTGGATATATGTATGCTGGGTTGGATGAAACTATCCACGCATAGGCTCTAGGCGGGCATACAAGCTATCATTGCATTAAATTCTGCCCAAGTTCTATTCTAAAGGTGGCCATACACCTTACAACCATTGTACATCTTTTTTTCCCCCGACATCGCACCCTCGTTCAATTTTCGCTCAAACAGCCCTTCATGCATAGTGTATTCATGGCAGATTGTGACATCACCACCCTTCCTCCAATTAGACAATGTCTTGTATCAATTGCTAAAAATACTAGGTGGTAAGTTAAAAAATTTGGCATGGCTATGCCTTTAGCACCGTACTAGTGCCCCTAGATGGAGCTGATGAGTGCAGAAACATTCTATACTTGTCAGCACCATCTAGGGGCACTAGTGCGTATAACCAGGTGGTTATACCCCTAGGTCTTCTCTGAATGTCCGTTCTGCCGAGCCCCCAAACCCCTGTGTTTTCAGAGCAGAGGGAAATCCGCTCAGCACAGTGGCAGTACAGGACCACGTCCAGCACGTAGCTCTGGCTTCTATAGTGTTTTACAGTATCCCCATAGGCCAATCAGGCATGGCATATACATACTTACATTGGGCCAAGCAGGACCAATGTAAGTATGCAAAATAATTCATATCTGGAGTTCAGCTTTAAACATCTGCAGACGTTTATGGTTGAAGAAGTGCATGATTCTCTGCTGATTGGGCACGTTTGCATGCATTAGAGGGAATCAAACAATTCCCAGTTCAATGATTTACCTCATTTTCCAACCAAGCCACTCATCACTATTCACTGTCTAGGCCAGCTCAAGCAACCCGATATTTAATGCCAGCGAACGTTGAAGCCATACTGGAATCATCACATCAAATCTCTAGATACAGACACTGCAAACAGTCCAGGACTGTGGAGACTTCAAATGGAAAAGTCAATGTTTATACAAAATGATTAATGCAATTCCGCCTCCATACTAAGCACTGATGTCTCGCTCTGCCAGAGTGGCACTCTTCAATGTTGCGAATTGGCGATCCATTCACATAAAACACTGGCAAATATTTCTGAAAGCCAGTCTTCAGGACCAATAAACCTTGAAGACTGTTTATACAGAAGAGCTATTATTAACATTAAAAGAAATAGAAGTAAACTGAAGCCTGTCAGAGCTGTAGATATGTGGGGTAAGACAGTTATTACAAGGATTAACAGTCTACTATACAAAACAGACCTCTATGTGGAGTGAACCCATTGAACGTCATTGCGGGCAGACTCTTGTGGGCCAGAATGCCTGATGGAGAGCTTCCCCTGTCAATGTTTTTTATGGAAAGTGGACCTTGTCTAAAATATTAACATAACTATATGATAACAGTCCTGCTGGAATGGATAAATAAGAGTAACAGTAGAGCTGCAAAACCTTTCCAGGAGTAGATACTGCTCCAGGCCCCATTCACTGTTGGCTTCATGTGGGAAGACCCTGGCATTTGGTCATAGGCTCTTTGCTTAAAAACAGAATTTCAGGCAAACAGCTAACTAAAATACATAGAGGAAATACATACAGTATATAAGAGCTGTTTTACCTCCGAAAAGGACTTGTGTTTTGGTCCATCAAGCCCTGAGATCTACACTGCTCAGCCACATAGCGCAGTCCTGTCTGCAGACCTGAAGCAGACCTGATCGTTGTGACTGGACCAGCCTTTCTCAACCAGGGCACCTTCTGGCTTCCTCAGGAGTACCTCAAAATGTTGTAGTAGTGGGACTTTGAGGTTAAAGAGCAAATAAAGACTAAGGTGAAGGGGTCTCCTGATGTAAATGGGGAACTCTAATGTGAAAGAGGGGGGGACTCTGATATGAAAGAGGGGCTTCTGATGTGAAAGGGGGGGCTCCTGATGTGAAGGGATGCAACTAATGCAAAGGGGGACTCTGATATGAAAGAGGTGCTTCTGATGTGAAAGGGGGGGCTCCTGATGTGAAGGGATGCAATGAATGCAAAGGGTGACTCTGATGTCAAAGGCGGGGACTCTGATATGAAAGAGCTGCTTCTGATGTGAAAGGGGGGCTCCTGATGTGAAGGGATGCAACTAATGCAAAGGGTGACTCTGATGTGAAAGGGGGGGGCTCTGATATGAAACAGGGGCTTCTGATGTGAAAGGTGGGCTCCTGATGTGAAGGGATGCTACGAACGCAAAGGGTGACTCTGATGTGAAAGGGGGGGACTCTGATATAAAACAAGGGCTTCTGATGTGAAAGGGGGGCTCCTGATGTGAAGGGATGGAACTAATGCAAAGGGTGACTCTGATGTGAAAGGGGGGGTGGCTCTGATATGAAAGAGGGGCATCTGATGTGAAAGGAGGGCTCCTGATGTGACGAGATGCAACTAATGCAAAGGGTGACGCCGATCTGAAGTGGGGTGGAGTCTTGATTTGAAGGGGCACTTCAACGTGGAGCGAGAAACCCACTTTTTGTGTGTTTTTGCTTAGGGTCCCCCTTAAAATCTAGGACATCTTAGACTTGGGTGCCTCTTGCATACTTTTAAAGGGTACCATGACTGAAAAAAGGTTGAGAAACGCTGGACTAGACAGTTAAAGGAGAAACAGAAGACTGGTGAGCTCATCTCTGTCACTCTGCCATCTTCTCCTATCAGCTTACTGATACTGCACTGCAACACACCTTATTGCCTCCTCCTGCCGCTCTTCCCTGCTTCTCTCTAAGCTCTGCTGTACAGGCACTGCAAGAAGCTGATACCTTGTCTAATGAAGGTATTCACACTGCTATACTGACATTTGATGATGCATTAATGAATACAGAGCTGCACTAACTATTGTATTTTAGATCTGCATGGAGTTCAGCTTTAAAGTGTATCAACATTTTTGTTTAGTTTTGGATAGAGTGGTGAAGAGTTAGAACCGCTGTCAGGTTTTTATTGAGAGAGATTTACCCTCTTTATTTGTCCTGGTGACAACTCTCCCTACAATTGAAAGTTAGGGGAGCTACAAATTTGGGGTTGTCATCAGAACAAGAACAGAGGAGAAATCTTTTAATAGAGACACTTGTTATGGTGATGACTAAAAGGGAGTTTTCCTCACTTTGGAGAGATTTCCTCACTTCAGGAAGTGTAATCTGTGCAAATCCACAAAGGTGGCCCTACTAAACATTTTGGCTTTAGATCTACCTTAACCTCCCTGGCGGTATTCCTGAGTGTGGCTCGGGGTTAACTTTCAGTATCAATAGCGGTAACCCTGAGCCACACTCGGGATTGCACAAAAGTGTCACTTACCTTGTCCCTACGAGTCCGCGGTGTCCTCTGCTGTATGCGGCTGGCCGATGCCGGCATCAGACTTTTTGTTTCGTTTTCAGAGTCACAGCGGGCGACGGAGCCGGTGGGAAATTCAAAAGTGAAAACATGCAATATACACAGAATAAACACAATACAATGTTATCTGCTATGATTACATTTATGTATCAAACTATTTCGCTTCAATTTTGTCCCTTGTCCAGTGCCCTGCCTGCACTTTTACTGTTCTTTCTGCCTGGAAACTTGTGAGCGTCCATGGCATCCAAAAAGCGTCCCTTAAGGTGAAAAGCGGTTTTAGATGCGGTAGAAAACTGCGATAGTAAATTAGAATCACTTGCGGAATTGAGCGATACCGATTCGTTGGGAAATTCGTCATCAGACACTGAAAGTGACGACAGCGACGATTCTGCGACTGAGCTCAGTGATGTGCGAACCTGGTACTTTATTGACTTTGGTACGGATCAGGCAGCGCCCCCAGAATTCCCATTTACTGGACCCTTTTTTTATGATTATATTATAATTATTTATTATATTATAATTTCTTATAATTATTTACAATTATTTATGATATTATAATTTATTATTTCGTGTTTCAAACTTTATCATACCCGGGATGTCTACTGGACTCTTGTTTGGACAGATTAAGGTGAGTTATTCCTAAGATTTACTAAGAATTACAGGCCTACAATATAAAACAACAAATTGCCATGAAAAACAATGTACCTCTTTGGCATGCTAAAATCCTGCATATTCAGGGGGGTTAAAGGAGGATTCAACCAATCATCAATTTGATCCAGCTCTTCAACAAAGATGACTAAATATGATCATCACATCTTTGGGTAGCATTGGAGGGAGCTTGGAGTAGTTCCTTGTAGATATTTAACCCTTCTATGACTCTAGTTATCCATACCAGCAAGACTATTATCAAAGTTTTATGTAAACATCTGAATGTGGGTATTCTTAAAAATGCCAGTCTACCCAAAAGCAATATTTCAGCTATAGATGGAGCCTGGTGGGCAAAGTGAGTCCTTGGCTATTATGCTTATTGGATACTCCAGCAGTGAGATCTTGCCATGATTTCCAACTCTGTTCCTGTCTACTGTACATTTAAGGATTGTGTGTTCCAGCATATCCTGTTATATTCTCCATAATATAAAATAAATACAAAATCTAGCAGGGGTGGTGGAAGTCTTTCATAATGTCATCAGAACCTGTGCAGACCCAGGGACTGAGATCTTACCAATAAAGTGCTCAAGAGTTGTGTCGGATGAGTTAACTCTACATCATCAGTTTTGGTAGACCAGCACCTTAAGTATGGTTATGACACATGGGTAGATTGTCTCATAACCCACAGTGTTCCTCCACTAAGCGAGTGCTGCGCTGCTTGTTAAGGTCAGTACACCAGGTCCGGCTTTAGGTTGGAGAATTAGATCACGTAACACTTTATGTCTCACGCCGATTCCAGTCCCAAGATCTCAATGCTTGAGGCCTAAAAATCTGCAAAACTGCCACAACCAATGCAAGGCATCCTACTCCCACTGTTGGATTTTATCAGTTAGTTACTTTCTACAAAGGGGAACGCATGTGGAAGAGTGGGGACACCTCAAAATGAATGCGTTATAGCAGGTAAAGTGAGGGTGGCTACAAATTATGTAAAGGGACATGGGAGCTACCAGCAATGACTTGGTTTTGGAGGTGCAATCAACCAGGCTGTCATCCTTCGAGACATAAGAAGCTGGAAGGTCAGCCTTCCTTCAGCCCAACAATAAGCCTGCCGGTGTTCTATCAAAGTTGATGACCAGGTTAGAATGTGTGACCGGTCACATGGTCACACCTTTTAACGTAATTCCACCCAGTTTTTCGTCGGTGGAATGTGTGACCGTGAATAGGTCAAGAATTCCAACGCTTTCTCAGCTGTTCCAGGGCAGATCGGCATCACAGATCGTATGTGCAGGAGAACCGATCTGCCCTGGATCAGCTGATCGGTCCTGAAATGTCACTTCTATCCGATTATGGAATGTGAGATCGCACTCACAAAGTGAGAGAGAAGTGACATTTCAGGACCGATCTGCCCTGGAACAGCTGAGAAAGCGTTGTAATGCTTGACCTATTGGTGGTAACACATTCCACTGCTGAAAAACTGGACGGGATTACGGTAAAATGTGTTTCACAAGCTTCTGATAGAACACCGGGCGGCCTATCCCATGAGCAATACAGAACAAAGTAGCAAACATTTATGGGAGGTGCAGGTTTTCTTTGTCTACCTAAAACAATGCATAGAATTACTGCACACATGACAATCTGTTATTGTTCAATCATATCACTAAAAAATATTTATATGAATATGGGAACTAAAAAAAAGCCCATTATAAAAAAAAATGTTCTATTAAGCAACAAAATATCAAAAAGTATGTATTAGGCTAGAAAAACATATGTATGAAACTATTTTCACCCACCAAAATCAAAAATATTTAAAATAGACCCAACTGTACCTAGAATAGAAATGGATATGAATAACCAAAATCACCACCATGGCAATTTATATCAAATTTTGACTTTTATTCTGGATGACTTCATGTGCGATTGGGCCTATTTTATAAAAAAAAATTATTTTGGTGGGAAAAGATAGTTTCATATATATTTTTCTAGATGTTTTAATTATTTTTATGTTTACTAGATCATTTTTTTATGATGGGTTAATTATATATATTTTTTTTGTTTATTGTGTGTCAATAAGCCTTTTTTTTTTTTTAGTTCCCATACTCGTATAAATATTACTGAAAGGTATGATGAACAGATTATCATTTGTACAGTAATTCTATGCACTGATTTGGGAAGACAAAAAAAACCTGCACCTCCCATATACAGTATTTTTGCTACGTTGCTCTGTAATGTTCTTGAGGTAGGCTACCAAAGCAGTGATTTTGGCCATTTATATCCATTTATATCCTAGGTGACTTCATGAACGTTGGGTCTATTTTAAATGCTTTTACTTTGGTCAATAGAGATAGTTTCAGATATATATTTTTCTAACATAATAAAGACTTTTTGATAAAAATACAGTATATAGATTATTGAATTATATATGTTTTAGTTTACTGTGTGTCAGGAAGTCTTTTTCTTTTTAGGCCTCATTAATATGAGAAAAAGTCGGCATGTACAGCTCCATGCTGCGTGCACGGTCGTATCAGGCAGCTCCCGGGAAGGACAGGTGCTGCGTGTGATTAGTACGCAGACCCCATTCTTCTTTATGGGAGTATGCGCCCGTAGGCCGCCCTACGATCACCCCAAGTGCAGGTCCGTACAGGTGCAGGTGTCCCAGCTCAGACAGGACGTGCAGGGCGGGTGAGCATAGGGCGGCGTATGGCCGCATACTCCCATAGAGAAGGACAGGGGCTGCCCATTACAGCCGTGAGTGAGGCCTTAAGTTCCCATATTTCTCAAACAAAGTAGCAAACAACCAAGTAAAAGTAAACTGCACATGTATCTGTTAGAGAGTTTGGTCAGTATATAATACAACGGCTCCAGGCCCTTGTAGTGATGGGGCATTCTGTATACCAGAAGCACCTACCCACACAGCTCCCATAGTCATAAAGCATTATTTATGTACACTGTACAATCACTACAGGATTCTGCAAATAATGCCAATGCAAATATCTGCATCCTATAATGTTTCCATATGCAAATATAAAGCATCCATCGCTCTGACTGGTGTTTGAATAGCTTTACATAGAAACATTAAATTACATCTGATACATGCTAACTGAGCAGACAATCCCTGTCAAGTGCTAGTTCTGTATACGGCTGAGGGTACTGGAAGAAGATAAACGTAAATTTTTCAAATATGAAATTCAACTTTCTCTGCAATACTCTTCCAGTCTCCGGCAATGCCCTACCCAGAAGCTCTCCTTTGCCGGCACTGGCAGTCCTCTTTTAGTATGAATGACAGAGTTCTTTCCATGTGCCATGTGACTACCCATTGCTACAGAAAAACAAGAAGACCCCATGATATCACATTACCGGGCATAGGAACCCTGCTACAGAATATGTATGAAGGGAATTTAAAGAATAAATGCACTTTCAGACAAAGGCCCTCTGATGGATGCCCTGACATAACAGATCCCCCCTTCCCCCTTACCAGATACATACTTACTGAGATTAATGGCACAGGGCCTCCCATGTTTGTTGACATCGTGTGCTGCCAGTCCTCTTACTCCTAGCATCTGTACAGTACAGCCCTTTAAAAGTCTATGGGCTCCTGTATCGTGCATGTATGTAAAAATGTCTGGGAAAATTAATAAAAATCTATTAAAAAGTCTATGGGCTCATCTCCCACCCGGGAAACACAGGCAGATGAGCCCCTTAAAATCTATGGGGCTCTAATGTGCAGATGCGATCAGGAGAGAGAAGGACTTGCGGCACTGCCACCAAACTCCAGAACGCTCGATGCAAACGTAAAACCAATACATGTGACCAGCGGCAAGAAGCTGCCCAGGTGTTTAAAGGAGAACTATGAGGTGAGTGCTTTTCACTCACCTCATAGTTCTAGCCGACCTGTGACAATGAGACTGTCACAGGTCGGCTCAGTAGATCGGGAAGTGAGCGAACACAAAACGTGTTCTAGATAGGCAGAGCCAGCTGTCACTCACGCAACAGGGGGCAGAGCCAGACATAATTGTAGGGATCCGCTGTAGCTCGCGGTATACTGAGCTTAGAGTGACGGGAGGACGCTAGTTTGTGTCCTCCCGTCACCCTAATGAGAACTATGGGGAAAAGCCTTAACCCCATAGTTCTCCTTTAAAGGAGAGCTGTAGCTTGCGGTATACTGAGACGCCGCAGCTGAAGTGGATCCCGACAATTGTGCCGGGATCCGCCCAGCTGCGTGACTGACAGCTGGCTCTGCCTATCTAGAGGCAGAGCCAGCTGTACCCGCCCCCTCCCCCGTCCGTTCCGCCAGTCAGCGCTGGCGGTGAGGGGGGAATCCAGCCCCTCCCCTGTCACGCCGGTATGTGTTCGCTCACCTCCCGATCTACTGAGCAGACCTGTGACAGTCTCATTGTCACAGGTCGGCTAGAACTATGAGGTGAGTGAAAAGCACTCACCTCATAGTTCTCCTTTAAGGCATCTTCAAGTTTTTGTATGGAACCAAAGTTTACTAAGCTCAAAAACGCTTACATTAAAAGCTCTGGGATAAGCAAACATTGTCTAAATACAAGAGTCATGTCTGTAATGTCATTGAGCAAACATGGCCATGTGTCATTGACCAAATATGACCATGTGTCATTGACCAAATATGACCATGTGTCATTGACCAAATATGGCCATATGGCCATCAAAGGGTATCACCAGCATCCTGGCTCCTTATTTACATACAGCTGCGGAGTGAGGAATTACCAGCCACAGCTGATTGGACTGGCACCAACAACTTCCTTCCAGGTTTGGACAAACTCAAGCTCAGACCGAACCCAAACTCATCCCTAGCCCTGATCTGCATACTTGTTTCAAGTCAATGACCCAGACAGCACTAAAGCCATTGGATCAGCAAAGGTAACTAGACTTTTTTAGAAGAACATGTCAGCCTACTTGACCTCCATCTGAAAATGCTACTTTGCTGGCATTGATCCTCTGGCTTCAGTACTAAGCCAATACCCTGAACCAGTACTGCATGCATGCCAGAAAATCAGAGTAAATTCAGAGGACCTTCTCTGCCAACTAGCTCTGTGGCTCCAAGTATTGAAGTTAGATGACCAGCATGAAAGATGGGCAACCAGGAACTAGCAGAAACTGTCCTTTTAAGAAGAACTCTGCTTGGATGGATTTGGCCACTGTTCAGAGGTGAACCTGTCCATCCATGTTGTTGGCGTTTTACACAGAGTGGCAGCATCCCTATAAATATTAAACCATCAAGTTTGCAACATACGGTAGTAACATAGTATGTAAGGTTGAATAAAGATCAAGGTCCATCCAACTAAGGACAAAGTTTGCATTAAGGGATAATTAACTTTTAATCCCCAGGAAACACATTACAAGAAAGAGCTGTAAGGGGACATATTAATACTTCCATAGCAGTCCCTCTGCTCTCTGGGCACATACCCGGCCCCACTCCATCGTACCGCCAGCAACCCCCGCCAGATTCATAATCCTTTAACTATCGACTGGGGGACATCGCAGGGCTGAGCCGCGACAGTGGTAGCTGCATTGTCTTCCATCGATTCCTGAAACACCTTACTGGGAGCTGTGCCAACCTCCGCTCCCGTCCTGATCCCAATCTTGGCAGCTTGTCTGATTCAGCAATTATCTATGATTCAAAGAGATATATTTTTCTTGCCTTGACCTTCGCAAGATTTAAGGAACTCCGCGCACCACAAATGCTACTGCTTAATTCAGTTTGTGCTGTTGGTAGTGTTTGTATTCACTGAAACACACAGCTGTGGTTTGCTGTTCATTTAGGGCAGGGGTGGGCAACTTCAGCACTACAGCTGTGCTGAAACTACAAATCTCTTAATTGTGCCTGATGCTGTCAGAGTCTTGCAATGCCTTATGGGAACTGTAGTTCCATGACAGCTGGAGTGCTGAGGTTGCCTACCCCTGGTTTAGGGCTTGCAAAGTAGTGAGGTTTGCTGAGGCCGAGTGAAGATGCACAAAGTGCAGTAATCCACAACAATGAGGCTAGGTTCACACCTAGGCGACACCTCAATGCGCAGCAATCATGCACAATTATGCGCGGATTGCCGCGCGGTCCGTGCATCACAAGGGGGATGCGGGGGGTGCGGCCCGCACCCGGGTGACACCATTGGAGGGGTGACACCAAAATCACTGATAGTCATTTTGGTGTCACCCCCCTCTGAAAAGTCGGGCACTCGGTCAAGGACAGTAGCTCGAGAGAGAGGAGGGGACCCGGTGGCATACCTTATCTAGCTGGGTGACGTCCCCTCCTCTCTCTGCCGGCGTCCATCACCAAGATGGCCGCCGGCAGCTAACAGCGTTACCGCGCGTGACGTCACGCACGTGCGCGATGACGTCACTGCGGGGTGTTACTCGGTGTCACCCCGCCTCGGGATGCCTCTGCGCGTGGTCAGGAGTCGCCAAGGTGTGAACCAATTGCGCTGTGGGTGCGTTGTGTATCGCAAAAAAAAAAAGTACTTGTACATTTTTTCTGCATTTGCCGCACGGATGTCACGTGACAATCGCTGTCTGAATTGTGCAGGACTGCACTACACCCAGGACGCACGTCCCGGGTGTCGTGCGGTGTAGTGCAGGTGTGAACCTAGCCTCAAATACACAATAAAAAAGCCTAAAGTGTATGCAAAGACTAACAATGGATTTCTCTTATTTGCTCCCTATTGATCTGTTAAATACCATTGAAAGCATTTTGTTATATCTGTTCGATAAGTGCATAAGTCACCAAATAGATGTCTAGAAGTGTGTTAGAAATACAGAACGCCACCCTCTATGATATGGTGTGAAGAGGAGAGGGGTGTTCTATAGTCGAAGCAAACTCCCTGTCCCCATACATTGCTCCTCCATAGACGCAGCAATGTGAGTGAGAACTGTCACCCTTGGACAGGTCAGCAACCTCAGCTTTCCAGCTGTGGTAAAACTGCAAAACCCATCATGCAGCTGGGAGTTATGCCTGTGCCTGTCAGAGTCTTGAAATGCCTCTTGGGACTTGTGGTTCTACAACAGATGGAGTGCTGAAGTTGCCTACCCCTGTCCTAGGACAAGAAGTGAGTTACTGGCCACAAGGCAAACATAAAGAACAAACCGAGCCAAATTGTTCCTTCTCTTCCAGGGAAGAGAGAAACTGTGGGCTGTAGGGCAGGGATGTGCAACTCTTGACACTTGCTGTAGTGATGCGTAGAGCAAAGTGAAGTAATGCAAGGAGCTTGATTAAAGAGTGTACCGGCAGTAGCTAATCAGAGGTGACTGAAGGATAAATCTGATTGGCTGCTACTGCTTACCATTGCTGCACCTACTGAATGAGTCTGTTAGTGTGCGATTAAAGCTGGCCATACACTTGGGGGATGATTTATAAATTGCCCACCCTGACATAGACTGGCCGAATGCCCTTCACATGACATTCTCACCACTAGATGGAGTCAAGAGGTGTAGGCTTTCCTATGCTCCTCATCTCCATCTAGTGGCGAGAATGTCATGTGAATGACATTCGGCCAACGTATGTCTGGGTGAATGTTTTTAAATCACCCCCTTTAGAAAAAAATGTTTGATTCCCATATTGGCACCAAAGAGCATAGATGGGGAAATCTTCCCTGCCAGGCGATTGTATTCTCACAGCTGTCTATAGATGTGTCTATATTTTAGGCCTGGCATCTTTGTCTGCCTGATTCTCTGTTGGTCTGTCTATCTATGTCTGATTTTACTTCAATTTTCCCTTAAGCACCATGAAAATACATTTCAAATATATTCTCGTGCTTTTCCATCTACGACTTAATGGAGTGCACAGTAATTGTTCACATAGCAAGAGCAGAAAATCACTGACTAGGAACTCCAGGGAGATAAGACCCTGAATGAGGAAGAGCTGACCTTGGATGATTAAGTGGCTTATTCAAATACCAATGCATCAGGAAAACATCAGCAGCCTCAGCTAATTCTATAACACTTTGTACAGACATAGAACACTTCAACCCCCCAGTATAACCTCACAGATGGACACTTTCATAATAAAACTCCATTAAACTCAAACCGCTACACCTCCAACATGACCTTAACATGATCATAATACAATTCTATTACACTCTATACATAGAACACTACAACCCCCAACATGACCGACCACTGGACATGATCATAATACAATTCTATTACACTCTATACATAGAACACTACACCTCCCAACCTGACCAACCACTGGACATGATCATAATACAATTCTATGACACTCTATACATAGAACACTACACCTCCCAACCTGACCAACCACTGGCCATGGTCATAATACAATTCTATTACACTCTATACATAGAACACTACACCCTCCAACATGACGACCACTGGACATGATAATAATACAATTCTAATACACTCTATGCATAGAGCACTAGACCTCCAACATGGCCGACCACCGGACATGATCATAATACAATTCTATTACCCTCTATACAAAGAACACCAGACCTTCAGCATGGACGACCACTGGATATGATCATAAGACACTTCTATTACACTCTATGCATAGAACACTACAACCTCCAACATGGCCGGTCACTGGACATGATCATAATACAATTCTATTACACTCTATACATAGAACACTACAACCTCCAACATGGCCGGTCACTGGACATGATCATAATACAATTCTATTACACTCTATACATAGAACACTACAACCTCCAACATGGCCGGTCACTGGACATGATCATAATACAATTCTATTACA
>NW_017306363.1:1904639-1927466 GCF_000935625.1 Nanorana parkeri
TTAAAGGAGAACTATGAGGTGAGTGCTTTTCACTCACCTCATAGTTCTAGCCGACCTGTGACAATGAGACTGTCACAGGTCGGCTCAGTAGATCGGGAAGTGAGCGAACACAAAACGTGTTCTAGATAGGCAGAGCCAGCTGTCACTCACGCAACAGGGGGCAGAGCCAGACATAATTGTAGGGATCCGCTGTAGCTCGCGGTATACTGAGCTTAGAGTGACGGGAGGACGCTAGTTTGTGTCCTCCCGTCACCCTAATGAGAACTATGGGGAAAAGCCTTAACCCCATAGTTCTCCTTTAAAGGAGAGCTGTAGCTTGCGGTATACTGAGACGCCGCAGCTGAAGTGGATCCCGACAATTGTGCCGGGATCCGCCCAGCTGCGTGACTGACAGCTGGCTCTGCCTATCTAGAGGCAGAGCCAGCTGTACCCGCCCCCTCCCCCGTCCGTTCCGCCAGTCAGCGCTGGCGGTGAGGGGGGAATCCAGCCCCTCCCCTGTCACGCCGGTATGTGTTCGCTCACCTCCCGATCTACTGAGCAGACCTGTGACAGTCTCATTGTCACAGGTCGGCTAGAACTATGAGGTGAGTGAAAAGCACTCACCTCATAGTTCTCCTTTAAGGCATCTTCAAGTTTTTGTATGGAACCAAAGTTTACTAAGCTCAAAAACGCTTACATTAAAAGCTCTGGGATAAGCAAACATTGTCTAAATACAAGAGTCATGTCTGTAATGTCATTGAGCAAACATGGCCATGTGTCATTGACCAAATATGACCATGTGTCATTGACCAAATATGACCATGTGTCATTGACCAAATATGGCCATATGGCCATCAAAGGGTATCACCAGCATCCTGGCTCCTTATTTACATACAGCTGCGGAGTGAGGAATTACCAGCCACAGCTGATTGGACTGGCACCAACAACTTCCTTCCAGGTTTGGACAAACTCAAGCTCAGACCGAACCCAAACTCATCCCTAGCCCTGATCTGCATACTTGTTTCAAGTCAATGACCCAGACAGCACTAAAGCCATTGGATCAGCAAAGGTAACTAGACTTTTTTAGAAGAACATGTCAGCCTACTTGACCTCCATCTGAAAATGCTACTTTGCTGGCATTGATCCTCTGGCTTCAGTACTAAGCCAATACCCTGAACCAGTACTGCATGCATGCCAGAAAATCAGAGTAAATTCAGAGGACCTTCTCTGCCAACTAGCTCTGTGGCTCCAAGTATTGAAGTTAGATGACCAGCATGAAAGATGGGCAACCAGGAACTAGCAGAAACTGTCCTTTTAAGAAGAACTCTGCTTGGATGGATTTGGCCACTGTTCAGAGGTGAACCTGTCCATCCATGTTGTTGGCGTTTTACACAGAGTGGCAGCATCCCTATAAATATTAAACCATCAAGTTTGCAACATACGGTAGTAACATAGTATGTAAGGTTGAATAAAGATCAAGGTCCATCCAACTAAGGACAAAGTTTGCATTAAGGGATAATTAACTTTTAATCCCCAGGAAACACATTACAAGAAAGAGCTGTAAGGGGACATATTAATACTTCCATAGCAGTCCCTCTGCTCTCTGGGCACATACCCGGCCCCACTCCATCGTACCGCCAGCAACCCCCGCCAGATTCATAATCCTTTAACTATCGACTGGGGGACATCGCAGGGCTGAGCCGCGACAGTGGTAGCTGCATTGTCTTCCATCGATTCCTGAAACACCTTACTGGGAGCTGTGCCAACCTCCGCTCCCGTCCTGATCCCAATCTTGGCAGCTTGTCTGATTCAGCAATTATCTATGATTCAAAGAGATATATTTTTCTTGCCTTGACCTTCGCAAGATTTAAGGAACTCCGCGCACCACAAATGCTACTGCTTAATTCAGTTTGTGCTGTTGGTAGTGTTTGTATTCACTGAAACACACAGCTGTGGTTTGCTGTTCATTTAGGGCAGGGGTGGGCAACTTCAGCACTACAGCTGTGCTGAAACTACAAATCTCTTAATTGTGCCTGATGCTGTCAGAGTCTTGCAATGCCTTATGGGAACTGTAGTTCCATGACAGCTGGAGTGCTGAGGTTGCCTACCCCTGGTTTAGGGCTTGCAAAGTAGTGAGGTTTGCTGAGGCCGAGTGAAGATGCACAAAGTGCAGTAATCCACAACAATGAGGCTAGGTTCACACCTAGGCGACACCTCAATGCGCAGCAATCATGCACAATTATGCGCGGATTGCCGCGCGGTCCGTGCATCACAAGGGGGATGCGGGGGGTGCGGCCCGCACCCGGGTGACACCATTGGAGGGGTGACACCAAAATCACTGATAGTCATTTTGGTGTCACCCCCCTCTGAAAAGTCGGGCACTCGGTCAAGGACAGTAGCTCGAGAGAGAGGAGGGGACCCGGTGGCATACCTTATCTAGCTGGGTGACGTCCCCTCCTCTCTCTGCCGGCGTCCATCACCAAGATGGCCGCCGGCAGCTAACAGCGTTACCGCGCGTGACGTCACGCACGTGCGCGATGACGTCACTGCGGGGTGTTACTCGGTGTCACCCCGCCTCGGGATGCCTCTGCGCGTGGTCAGGAGTCGCCAAGGTGTGAACCAATTGCGCTGTGGGTGCGTTGTGTATCGCAAAAAAAAAAAGTACTTGTACATTTTTTCTGCATTTGCCGCACGGATGTCACGTGACAATCGCTGTCTGAATTGTGCAGGACTGCACTACACCCAGGACGCACGTCCCGGGTGTCGTGCGGTGTAGTGCAGGTGTGAACCTAGCCTCAAATACACAATAAAAAAGCCTAAAGTGTATGCAAAGACTAACAATGGATTTCTCTTATTTGCTCCCTATTGATCTGTTAAATACCATTGAAAGCATTTTGTTATATCTGTTCGATAAGTGCATAAGTCACCAAATAGATGTCTAGAAGTGTGTTAGAAATACAGAACGCCACCCTCTATGATATGGTGTGAAGAGGAGAGGGGTGTTCTATAGTCGAAGCAAACTCCCTGTCCCCATACATTGCTCCTCCATAGACGCAGCAATGTGAGTGAGAACTGTCACCCTTGGACAGGTCAGCAACCTCAGCTTTCCAGCTGTGGTAAAACTGCAAAACCCATCATGCAGCTGGGAGTTATGCCTGTGCCTGTCAGAGTCTTGAAATGCCTCTTGGGACTTGTGGTTCTACAACAGATGGAGTGCTGAAGTTGCCTACCCCTGTCCTAGGACAAGAAGTGAGTTACTGGCCACAAGGCAAACATAAAGAACAAACCGAGCCAAATTGTTCCTTCTCTTCCAGGGAAGAGAGAAACTGTGGGCTGTAGGGCAGGGATGTGCAACTCTTGACACTTGCTGTAGTGATGCGTAGAGCAAAGTGAAGTAATGCAAGGAGCTTGATTAAAGAGTGTACCGGCAGTAGCTAATCAGAGGTGACTGAAGGATAAATCTGATTGGCTGCTACTGCTTACCATTGCTGCACCTACTGAATGAGTCTGTTAGTGTGCGATTAAAGCTGGCCATACACTTGGGGGATGATTTATAAATTGCCCACCCTGACATAGACTGGCCGAATGCCCTTCACATGACATTCTCACCACTAGATGGAGTCAAGAGGTGTAGGCTTTCCTATGCTCCTCATCTCCATCTAGTGGCGAGAATGTCATGTGAATGACATTCGGCCAACGTATGTCTGGGTGAATGTTTTTAAATCACCCCCTTTAGAAAAAAATGTTTGATTCCCATATTGGCACCAAAGAGCATAGATGGGGAAATCTTCCCTGCCAGGCGATTGTATTCTCACAGCTGTCTATAGATGTGTCTATATTTTAGGCCTGGCATCTTTGTCTGCCTGATTCTCTGTTGGTCTGTCTATCTATGTCTGATTTTACTTCAATTTTCCCTTAAGCACCATGAAAATACATTTCAAATATATTCTCGTGCTTTTCCATCTACGACTTAATGGAGTGCACAGTAATTGTTCACATAGCAAGAGCAGAAAATCACTGACTAGGAACTCCAGGGAGATAAGACCCTGAATGAGGAAGAGCTGACCTTGGATGATTAAGTGGCTTATTCAAATACCAATGCATCAGGAAAACATCAGCAGCCTCAGCTAATTCTATAACACTTTGTACAGACATAGAACACTTCAACCCCCCAGTATAACCTCACAGATGGACACTTTCATAATAAAACTCCATTAAACTCAAACCGCTACACCTCCAACATGACCTTAACATGATCATAATACAATTCTATTACACTCTATACATAGAACACTACAACCCCCAACATGACCGACCACTGGACATGATCATAATACAATTCTATTACACTCTATACATAGAACACTACACCTCCCAACCTGACCAACCACTGGACATGATCATAATACAATTCTATTACACTCTATACATAGAACACTACACCTCCCAACCTGACCAACCACTGGCCATGGTCATAATACAATTCTATTACACTCTATACATAGAACACTACACCCTCCAACATGACGACCACTGGACATGATAATAATACAATTCTAATACACTCTATGCATAGAGCACTAGACCTCCAACATGGCCGACCACCGGACATGATCATAATACAATTCTATTACCCTCTATACAAAGAACACCAGACCTTCAGCATGGACGACCACTGGATATGATCATAAGACACTTCTATTACACTCTATGCATAGAACACTACAACCTCCAACATGGCCGGTCACTGGACATGATCATAATACAATTCTATTACACTCTATACATAGAACACTACAACCTCCAACATGGCCGGTCACTGGACATGATCATAATACAATTCTATTACATTCTATACATAGAACACCACAACCCCCAACATGACCGACCACTGGACATGATTATAATATAATTATATAAGACTCTATACATAGAACACTACCCCTCCAACATGACGACCACTGGACATGATCATAATACAATTCTATTACAAGCACATCTAATACAATTCTATGACAATTCTATAAGTAAATACCAGACATCCCATGTAGCTCTCATTTGCATTCCCTTACCAACTGTTCCATGCCAGTTATAATGACATAATAAACTCTGACTTTTAATTTTTCATGGAGAGCAAGCTGTGCTGAGTTCTCCCTTGTGTAATACCCTGTTTCCCCAAAAATAGGACCTACCCCAAAATTAAGACCTAGTACCATTTTGGAGAATTGCTCAAATATAAGACCTACCCCGAAAATAAGACCTAGTTGTGACCATTACCAGGGCCGGTGGTGGCATAAGGAGGAACTTGAAGAGCCACGGGAGAGAATCAGCGGTACCAGCGAAGCCAGCGCTAGAGGAAGCGAGGCGGGCAACGTAGGGAGCAGAGCCGCATAAGTCGATGTTTCCTCTATAGCGCGCTTCGCTCATTCTGGTTACCAAATTGCTCTTGGAAACGTATAGCACCCCTGATTACCCTGATCACCCTATTGCTAACTTTGCCATTTTGGATTATTTAATTTGGATTTGCATTAACTTTGGATTGTTATACATTAAAAAAAAAGAGACCTACCCTGAAAATAAGACCCAGTGTGTTTTTTTGAGCCACAAAAAATATAAGACAGTGTCTTATTTTCGGGGGAAACACGGTATTACTATGTTGTGGCTAAGACCTGGCTGGAAGCACAAGGGTTAATTGCTTATCTGAACATGTTGTGAATAATGGGCTAGATGAGGGTTTCTTGCCTTCCAACATGACCTGACCACCCATCAAGACCATAACACAAATCTGTTTCATTCTGTAGCAGCATAACGTTTAAAATATCCTAATGCGTGCTAAGCTGAATTTCAATTATCTGCCTACTCAGTCCACTTTTATTCTTTGGACTAGCAAAGGAAGGGGGAGATGTGGTGTGACAAGCTAGATGAGGTGGTATTATAAAAATCTCTTGCCATATTCAGTAGATACAATACAATAATAAATGAAAGTAATACAATGTAAATAAATGAAGGTGTTGCTCAATAATTCCTGTCATTACTGTAATGAAAATTAGAATATGAGCATTTGGCTGCTGGTTTGCAATGCTTTTATCTTCCTTCCAGTTTTTATACAATGTAAATTGAACCAATCAGATGTTGGACATTGATGCTACATCAACTAAAGTAATGCCAATTCTGGACTTTTTAAAGAAAACCTGCACTGAGAAAATATGTTGGTGACATTCCTTTTTGAAAATTCTAAGATATCTAGCTTCCATTTGGATCCAGTGGCCTCATTTCAGTTTAAATCAGCTAAATGCACTCCAGGTGCAATAAAATAAAAGATGTGCAAAGTCTTAAGGTGGCCATACACTTTACAACCATCGCCAGACCCTAGTCTGGCGATGGTTGTAAAGTAATTTAAAAAACCTATGATCTTCCCATCTTGGACAGGCAGATCGTATTTGCAATCATCGCAAGCCCGCCCCCCTGAGGGGCGGACTTCCGATGACAGCAATGCTGAACGGGCAGTGTGCGCGTGCGCACACCGGCCCGTTCAGCATTTGTCTCCCGAGCATCATTCAAACCAGCCGAAAATCGTAAGACAAAAGACGCGCGACCGTACAGTAGAAAAGGCCGCACGTCTTCATTCACACTGCACGATTCTCATACGATCGCGGGATTTCCCGCGATTCTTGTACGAGAATCGTGCAGTGTATGGGCACCTTTAAGGTGCCCATACACCTGCCGATTATTGTACGATAATCATTGGTGGTCCCGCGATCGTACGATAATCGGCAGGTGTATGGAAGGCGTGCAACCGTTTCTACTGTACGGTCGCACGTCTTTTGTCTCCCGAGCACGCCTGAAATCCTGCTGAGAATCGTACGATTTTCGGCGCGTCAGTGGCGTTCTCGGAAGACAAATGCCGAACGGGCCGGTGTGCGGAAGCGCACACTGCCTGCTCAGCACTCTAATCATCGGAAGCCCTCCCCTCGGTGGGGAGGGCTTGCGATGATCGCAAGTACGATCTGCCTCTCCAAGATGGGCAGATCGTACTAATTTTTAATTACCTTGCAACCATCGCACGATGAAAGTCGTGCGATGGTTGTAAGGTGTATGGGCACCTTCACAGTTTGTTTTATAAAAAGCAACTTTATACAGCTTTATAAAAAGCAGCTCCAGCCTATGTAGAGAAACCTGTCCCCTGCCAGCGTGTTCTGTAGAGAAGGACCCATAATCTCTGCATGGAAGCAGTGGTCTCCTTGTGGAGGACGGGCACACCCCCTGCTCAGAGACCTATACCTATACCTTAGACCTATATCTCTGAAATCAGCAAAGCCTATACCGACTGCTGATTGGAGAGCTCTAGGTTGGGCTAAGCAGGGGGCGAATCAAGCATCTGGCGAGTGACCTCAGCTTCCACACAGAGAGAAGGTCCTTCTCTGCAACATACAGAGGGAGTTCTGTCTCCACTCCGCATGCTTATTCTCCGCTGGAGACTCAGAAAGTATAAAACTTAGAGACAGTCAGCCGAATAGTAATTTAAGCAGCTTATCAATGCCCCCTCAAACTGTACAGGTTTCTATAAAATATTCATATAATACCAAAACACAAAGAACAATCTTACCATTCCCACCTGATTTGTTGTCCTTGCCACTTGTTGGTCCAGAACTCTGTCTCTATGAAAAAAAAGGAAAAAATATTTAATGTTAATGCAAATGTCTCTATCGGGGTAAGAAATTAAAATGCAGATACATTAGCATATACATTGTTTTCTCTGTTGGTAGGCAATAAAACATATTGACTATAAAACATAAAAGAAGACATGCTATGTTTCTAATGCAGACCTCATACCTGCTCAGAGTGCTGTTCTATACTAGGGATGGACAAATTAGTTAAAGTTAAATGCAAGGTCCGTTTGTATTATCAGTGTCCCCTCCCCCTTTAAAAAAAATCACCTCATGTTAGCAGTTCCAAAATGTACCTGTAGAAAGTTAGATTTATACTTACCTTCCCCGCGATGCGCCTAGGAGAGGATAATGTGACTTTCCATATTGCAAGATCCTGTGGACTACAGTGTAGATGAAACCTTGCGAGAAGATGCTTTTGCAATGGACCTGAGATTTCCCCTGCTCTTTATTCCCCAGAGAAAGCAGAATTCAGGGGCCAATCAGTCAAGGTTAGGTGGCGGCAGGTAAAAAAACCAAGGTGCAGAGTCATCAGTTGATACAGGGAATTGGCCTGACATCCACCACACGAGGATCTCTGGTTGGGAGGGCAGCGTTTAACTGCAGAAGCTGATGGAGATGCCCGCAAGACACGGCCAGCACAGCACACACAGTACTGAAGTGGCAGCCTGGAGAGCCTTGTGGAAAGCAGGTGAGAGCCCTGGTGAGACCCCACAGAACCCTGCTACCCTGGTGAGGCCCCTTCAGAGCCCTGGTGAGACCCCACAGATCCCTGGTCTGTGGGGTCTCACCAGGGCCCTGAAGGGGTCTAACCAGGCTGGGGAGACCCCACAGAACCCTGCTACCCTGGTGAGGCCCCCTCAGAGCCCTGGTGAGACCCATCAGATCTCTGCTACGCTGGTGAGGCCCCCTCAGAGCCCTGGTGAGACCCCCACAGAACCCTGCTACCCTGGTGAGGCCCCCTCAGAGCCCTGGTGAGACCCCACAGATCCCTGGTCTGTGGGGTCTCACCAGGGCCCTGAAGGGGTCTAACAAGGCTGGTGAGACCCCACGGAACCCTGCTACCCTGGTGAGGCCCCCTCAGAGCCCTGGTGAGACCCCACAGATCCCTGGTCTGTGGGGTCTCACCAGGGCCCTGAAGGGGTCTTACCAGGCTAGTGAGACCCCACAGAGCACCGGTGAAATCCCACATAGCCCTGGTGCTGGTGAGACCATACACAGCCCAGGTGAGACCCTACAGGTTTAACCAGGGCTCTGTGGGGTCTCACCAGAGCTCTGTGGGGTCTGCCCAGGGCTCTGTGGGTCTAACAAGGCTGGTTAGACTCCCCAGAACCTTGGTGAGGCTCCACAGAGCCCTGATGCTCTAGTGAGACCCCAAAGAGCCCTGGCGAGACCCTAGAGAGCTTTACAGAGCCCTGGTGCTGGTGGGACCCTACAGAGTCCTGGTGAGACCCTGCGGAGCACTTGTTTTACCAGTGCTTCTTGAGGTCTCACTAGGGCTCTTTGGGGTCTCACCAGGGCTCTGAGGGGTCTAACCAGGCTGATGATGAGACCCTACATAGCCCTGGTGCTTGTGAGACCCTACAGAGCCCTGGTTTAACCAGGCTTGTGTGGGGTCTCACCAGGGCACTTTGGGGTCTCACCTGGTTTAACCCCACAGAACCATGTTGGGACCCTACCCTGGTGGGCTCTTTGGGATTTCACCAGGGCTCTGTGGGGTCTAACCAAGCTGGTTAGACCCCACAGAGCCCTAGTGAGACCCCACAGAGCCCTGATTAAATCAGGGCTTTGTAGGGTCTCCTCAGGGCTCTGTGGGGTTTCACCAAGACGGGTGAGACCCCCGCAGAGCCCTGCTGAGATCCCCACAGAGCCCTAGTTTAACAAGGGCTCGTTGGTGTCTCACCAGGGCACTGAGGGGTCTAACCAGACTGGTGAAACCGCACAGAGCCCTGGTAAAACCCTACAGAGCCCTAATTTATTCAGGGCTCTGTGGGGTCTCACCAGGGCTCTGCTGGGTCTCACCAGCCTGGTTAAACCTTATAGAGCCCTGGTAAGACCCCACAGGCCTGAGTGGGGCCTCATGTTTAGGTTTTGCCTAAGGCCTCCCAAACTCTAGAGCCGCATCTGTTCTCACACACACTCCAAAAGAAATTATATATTTTTTCTTTTTTTTAAGATCCCCCCAGTCTCCCTACCTTATGAGAACTGTAGTGGATCCTGAGGTTGGGGTCCAGTGTGGACTGCTGTGCTGTGACGGAGCTCCATCCATTTGTGCATTGTTTGTACAGCTCCCTCGCGCACCCTGTAGAGGTGCCAGGAGCCAGAATGTGACGTCAGTCCAGTCCAGGCACCTGTACAGGACACATGTGGGAGCTGTAAGCAATGCACATATGAATGGAGCTCCCTTATGGCCATACTTGCAGCCCACACCACCTCAAGCTGCCTGACACACAGGGCCAAGCAGCATATTTTAAATTGCACTAGCGGGAGGCTAGAAAAGTGGAAGTCCTGGTGAGACCCTGCGGAGCACTTGTTTTACCAGTGCTTCTTGAGGTCTCACTAGGGCTCTTTGGGGTCTCACCAGGGCTCTGAGGGGTCTAACCAGGCTGATGATGAGACCCTACATAGTGTAACGCCTGAATGGACTGTAGTAGTGAGGATCGCAGCTGCGGAGGCTTCTCAGGTATGGAACCCTGGTTTCACTCTCTCAGTTTTAACAGAGAGTTAGGGTTCCTCGCATCACAGCCTCAGGATAAATAATAAGGCAACAGAAAAGGTTCTACTACGTAAACTAGGTTTGAGGAGATGTGGTAATTGATAATCAGGCTGTATGACCGCAGGATTCCACAAATAAATGTATCTAAAGCAAGTGTAAATCCCCCTTAGCAGTTTAAGCCTATACAGGCGTTACTTAAATAGTCCCAAATGACAAGAGGGTGCAACAGCACTCGGTACTTGCGGTTTGTTTGAAAAACAGGCTCAATTGGAGAAGCAGGGGTTCCTCGGAGGGGTCCGGATCCAGTCAACGATGGAGGCACTGCTAAGAGGCAAGTGGAGGGTCCCAGGAGACAGCAGGCGTTTCTGCTCAATTCAGGAACGCCATGCTGTCTCAGCTGGCCGTTTAAATAGGCCTCCGTAACTAGGAGGAGCCGAGCACGCTCTCGGCGCACTTCCGCGTTCCACGGTGGAACGCACGCAGTCCCGAAACCCGGAAGTGAGGGGTATGCGCTCCACCGTGGAACGCAATCGGCCCAGCGAAGGAGCGGCTGGCTGCCGCTTCCTCCACCCCTGCTCGCAGGTGACGACGGCGGCCGTTACACATAGCCAGTGCTTCTTGAGGTCTCACTAGGGCTCTTTGGGGTCTCACCAGGGCTCTGAGGGGTCTAACCAGGCTGATGATGAGACCCTACATAGCCCTGGTGCTTGTGAGACGGCGACCTACTTTTGAGTCATGACCCACCAGTAGAGAACCAAGGTTTTAGACACTCCTTATTGAGTTTAAGTCCGTTAGACAGATTTATTCAAGTCAAATATCTGCACATGATTCATTTCACTCCTGTTAAGCTCCACATAATTCTGCTAAATCTAATCCACACCCTACAGGACATGAGGGCAAATCTTCTAGGACACAGGCAACAAGGCAACCAAGCAGTTCCTATCCCTTCACAATGCTATCCAAATGCAGACAAAAGAAAAGTTTGTGTGGAGTTCCACTTTAAGGAGTCATTGTGTTTTAAAAGCCTGCTTACTTTTTTTTAATGCTTGGCAGGTTGCAATTTGTCTTGGTAAATAGAGAAGGAGTCTGTGTCATCTAGGTGCAGAGGAGGGTGGGGGTCTTGGTATATTCCCGCTGCTTGCTTCCAGCGGTGAGATGATACACAGCTCCCAATTACCATTGTGGAGAGTTCCCGGAATGTCCATAGAGTAATATTATGAAAGGATAAACAGGTTTGCTGCTGTGTAGGAGGATGCATCATTTGTGCAAAGCTCCGAGACATATTAATGTTTAATAGGCTGCTGTAGCACAGTCTGTAAAGGACCACAGTTATATGAGAATACTTTTTTATTTTGTTGGTGACACTCTTTTGCTGCTGAAAAAGAAACCTGAACTAAACCAAACCCATGCAGGACAAAGCAACATGTTTGCTTTAATGCCCCCTCCCCAGCAGCATATACTCATTTTTCCTTCACCACTGGGAGTGCAGAAAGACCCGTGCAAGCTGCAAGCTTACACAGGGCTAAAGACTCCCTCCTCACCCCCTTCCCTGTATACCCGGAAGTATAACAACGGATAAATGGAGCAGTGGGAGGGTGTAAAAAGGAGTATGTGCCTCTGGGGACGAGGGGCATTAGAGCAAATCTGCTATTTTTTCTGCATAGGTAAATAACAGATTCACTTTAAAGTTGTATTCAATTCTCAATCTTTTTTCTAATAAGGAATCCAGATCAAACAAATAAACATTGTCCAGCAAAGTATTTAATTTCATTTTTGCCCAAGCACTTGCAGTCATCATGTTTCCAAATAGCTCCAACTCCCTCAGCTCGGCTTCCCTGAACTTCCTGTCCAGTACAAGAGAGTGACGTGCCGTGCCTCCCCAGCCCACTGAAGCTCTGCCCCGTCCCACAGAACCTCTGTCCACATCCCGCCGAAGCTACGCCCCCAACTCGGTAACCAAGCTGTGTGGGGAGGAAGAAGGGAGGACACAGGGAGGAGCCTCCCTGTTCCTCACTTGCTCGTCACTGGTGAATCACCAGTGAGGCATCGAGATCAATGTCCTCTCTTTTTCTTTTTTTTGATTAGACAGCTTGGACCAATGACGCTTTGCCATTAGTCCAAGCTGTCCACAGAGCTCACGCCTCTAACACAGAGTAGAGGCTGTGACAGCTCTTGCCTCACCAAGGTTACACAAGCAGTGTGAGAGCCTGCTGCTGTGTAACCTAACTACCTGTCAAAAGCCAGATGCAGCGATGCCTGTAATTAACATCCAGTGCTCCATCCATGACAGGTTACACAGCGGTGAGGATATCCCTGGTGTGTAACCTATTACAAAACGCTCTGAATGGAGAAAAAAGCTGTCAGCTTCAGACTTGAAGCTGACACCTTTTTTCTTCATAATACTAGGTGAGGCTCTGCCTCCCCTGACCGCACGTCCCTGGTACAAGATCACAAGGGACAGGCCAGCTCCAGCAGCCGTCGATCTACTAGCTTGGAGAAGGGCGAAGAGGGGAGCAAGGAGCAGGGGAGTGGTTTGCATGTTGTGTCTGTGTGTTTGTGGAAACACACATAGCTTACTAGCACACACAAGGGTGGCCACATAGGACCCTGCAAAGGAAAGGAGCCAGCCTAAAACAGGAAGTCAGGACCAGTGCTCAGGGGACCAGCTGATTCTGGAGGAAGCTAAAACTTTTAAACATCAAGGAGCAGCCTCCATTGTAACTGATTCACTCCGCATTTGAAATAGCTTGAAAAACTTTTTGACTTTAATACCACTTTAAGGCCCCATTCACAATTTTGCGTAGCATTTGACCCACATCCCCTTTGATTTCAGTGGGTGCCACATGTGCATGAAATGCGGGAAAAGTAGCTCATGTACCAAAATCTGCAACATGCACTCTGTTTTTCCTGCGCATGGGGGAAAAGGTCATTTGTAGGGTGCCCTTAACAAGTAATGGCACTGCAAGCGCGTTGCATGTTTTTGTTACGTTTCGCACATTTGCCAAGCGCTCACAGAAGGCCTACGTGTGAACAGGGACCTAGGACCATTTTCCTGCATTAAACCCATTGATTGTACTGAATGATAATGCACTTCAAGCTGAGAGGCACAGGTTTGCAGACCATTAGCAATTTATATGTCAAAAATGATTGGTTAAACCCAGAATTGTTATTTTTCCTTTACACTGACTTTTCAAAATAGCACACAATATAATTAAGAGAAGAGACGAAGGTTTTAGTGCATAATAACTCTAATATAGAACTCTTATATAGAACCTTTTCATATATATATCTGTACATCAGACCACAAAGAGGGACAACAGCAGGAAAGCAGGACAGAGGGATTTGGTTCCTAATGAGGGACAGTCCCTCCAAATCAGGGACAGTTGGGAGGTATGTGAACAGTTTGCATTCAATGCCAAAATAGAGAAGACAGAGAAAGCAACAAACACAGAGCCAACAATTCATCTTTTGATCCTGACTGCCAAACTAGCTAAATGCGTGATGATGAAGTTTTTAAAAGAGGATAATTAGAGTTGGGTATTGCGATTAATTAATCAGGAGTAGGGCTGTAACTATGTGTTAAGGAGCCCAGGGCTGTCCCTTTAATGACGCAGCTTGTTGCCCCAGGCGGCAAGCCTTTGGGTCACGTTGGGGTTGGGGGGGCAGACAAAGTGGCATGTTTGTTGGAAAGTGGCCGCTCTGCTGCACAATGCTGCCCTCTTTCCAGCAAGAGCGTTCCCAAGGGCCATACACATCTCCCCGTCTGGCTCTTAGTAACCTTGGATGCTCGGTCCGGCGTCCGGCCCTGCTCCTGCCAACCAGGGTTGTGACCGCCCAATGCATCTTCCTGAGATGGGATGGCAATAATGCTACACATCTCAGTCTCTACATCGCTCATATATTCAGAGCAGAGTTGTCACTCTAATGTAGGCTGTGTCTGCTTACACTACAGGGGACATGGCAATCAGCGTTATCAAGCCTATATAGCGTGTCAATCAACACCTGGCTAACCCCCCCATTGTATTCTGAATTGACAGAACTGCTACTGTGAGCTGCAGTGTCTGGGAAGGGGGATCATGTACCAGCCAAATGAAGGAGCATTTGGTTTACTCAGGGAAGGTGCAGAAAATGTTTAATTCATTTGAGGATTGTGTATCAAATAGTAACTGGATTTGGTACTTGTCTATACTGTACTGTCATACAGGAGAGTTTAGTTGTACTTTCAGTATTGGATCAAGAGGGAAGTATATGGTTAAGCATGAGTGAGTGGGTGAGGCCAAGTGTTAAGAATAGGTGGTAATGGGGCAGACAGGGAAATGCCGTTGCGCTTTATATTTTATGCTTGTTTCCAAATGTTCAGTGCCAGGTTTGAAGCGCTTTGCAAAATTAATTGATCATTATTGTGATTTGGATTACATTTTGGAACACTCCATGTGGAAACGAGTGTCTTTCAAAATTTTCTCACCGCAGTAGTTAAATGTATAAAGAGCTTGTCAGGACTAAATATAATTGAAAGAAAGAAATGTAGTGGAAAGTGATATTATCCAACACAAAGCTGGTTTCCTGTCCCGTAGATCAGGGGCTACCATTGCTGACCTTCTCCTAAGCATGCTAGCTTCTTGACATTTAGGCAGGGGCGTAGCGTGGGGGCCATGGGGGCGGTTGCCCCGGGTGCCAAATTTTTAAGGAGGCTGTGGGCAGGGTGGATCAGTGCTTTGTGTCTGCCTGGACAGCCCTGTTCAGCCCGTACAATGGGGGACCAACAGAGTGCCGCTGGGTGGCGGAGTGCTGCACCGAGTGGCTGTTGGGTGGCACTCCATTCCTCCATAAACAGAGTATGGCATCTCAGAGAGCAGCATTGGAAATGAGGAATAGGGATGGGGAGGAGAGGCCGACGGAGGTGAAGAGGCCGCGCGCC
Organism: Nanorana parkeri; assembly: GCF_000935625.1. Lineage (NCBI taxonomy): Eukaryota > Metazoa > Chordata > Amphibia > Anura > Dicroglossidae > Nanorana > Nanorana parkeri. The sequence goes on from NW_017306363.1 coordinate 1,919,920, forward strand.
GCCGCTTCCCGGGCCTGATGAGCTCCTCCAGACTGTCAGCCGTCTGCCTCTTCTTGCTCCACTATTAACTGGGAGAAGAGGCTCATCCCACCCCCTGAGGAGGTGACCCTGAAGGGGGGATGGGAGGGTGACAGAAATTAGGGGGCATGGGAAAAGGGGTGTACTGATCAGAGAGGAGATGGGGGAAGGAGAAGGAAGTACTGATGAGGAGCAGGTGGCAGCGGCCGTTCGCGATGGCATCAGAGAGGCCCGGGGGGCAATTGCCACCCTGCCCCCCGGCCCAGTCCGCCCCTGGTCCACGGGGTGGGGCAATACTTGCCTTGACCCAGACACTGAACACGCCATGCTACACCACTGCATTTAGGCTCCCAGCTTTGACTGGCTGACCCCAAGCAAGCTTGCTTCTAATGAAAAGATCCTGTCAGAACTCCTCACTTGAATATTAATTCTAGTTCAGAAGATCATTCTGAAGCCCGCGTGTATTTCTAAGTAGAGGTTCTCTTGGAGCCAAAAATCACAGCAATCACCGAGCAATAGAGAGCACTGCAAAGTTATGTTAATGTCAAACATTTCAGTGTGCCATTTGGGAATGTTAGTACTAGGCCTTTTTTGTATAAAATAAGTGAGTTTTAAACTTGCTGGTCCTTTTAAAGAGGCCTGTATGAAAATAAATATGCAGCCAATCAAGCTGTGTGTCCCAATGCGCAGTTTTGTAATGCCTCAGAAAGTAATTAATACAGTGGATAAGCATGACCATCAGGCAACTAGTGTTTAAGGAGGCACAGTAATGGCAGCCTCCATATTTTTCTGAGCATAGGTTCCCCTTTAGGTGACCCTGTCATCAGTTCACCTTTGCAATAAAATGAAGTATACAGTAAAGGGCACCATGTACTTTTAAAAACACTATTTTGTAGTTTAATTTCATTGCAATACCTGTAGGCCCACAGTGGTTTGCCCACAGACTGGTTGAAAAAACTACTACTGGGAGCAATCAGGGCCGTTCTGTCTGTGATCTGGGATGCCCCCAGCATTACTGGAATGAGCGCTCTCCCACTTTTAAGAGCTGTCACTTTGCAGTGCTGAGCTCACGCGGAAGAGAGCATAAGCATGCACAGGCATTGAAAAGAGGAAGGGAGCTCATTCCAGTGATGCTAAGGGCAGACCCAACGTACAGGGAATTCCAGAAGACAGGCAGGGTGGCGCCGTTAGCTCTTAACAGTAGCTTTTTTAGCCAGGTTGTGGCTAAACCACGATGGGCCCACAGGCATTGCAATTAAACTAATAATTTAAAGCTACACAGTGCACCCTTGACTATATAGCTGATTTTATTGCAATGGTAAGTAACTCTTTAATTTCCCAATAAAGGAAGCGTTAGCAAACAAGAAAGTTAGTATTCTTCTCTCCTACCATCCGCGCCCCCAAACACCGTTCCAATGAAGAGAAATTATCGGCTAAAGTTTCTTCAGGAGCCAACAATTCAAAAAGTGTTGATCTCCTGGTCTCCTGCTGCACTCTGTGGTTCTTCTTGTCAACCCTTACATCACCATTGTGTCCTATAGTGATGCAGTGTTGGCAGGGCAGCCGTCAGAAATTTTGGGGCCCCTTACACGGCTTTAGGCCGGGCCCCCCACCGCGCCGCTGGACACGGGCTTAGTGACGCGCTGGGCGCAGGGCTTAGCGACGCGCTGGATACAGGACCCACCTGAGAGTGACCCTGCAGAGCCCACCATAGATGCTGCACAGCCCATCTGAGACTGTCTATGGTGGGCTGTGAAGGGGTCTCAGGTGGGCTGGTCAGGGCTGCATCCCTCCCCTCCCTCCTTTCCTTCCTACCTTCCTAGCTCCTCTTACCTGCAGGCCAGAAGTGACGTCACGTCACTAACGTGACGTCACTTCCGGCCAGTCCGACATCAGACGAGCAGCATCGCTGATGTCTCGAAGCCGCTGGAGCGGCAATGCTGGGTCCCTGCGCTGCTAGGGCCAGGCTTCCGCCTCCTCGCACTTCACCGTCGGCCGATAGTCATGTAAGGGACCCAGACGGGCCCCCAGGCTGCCCGGGCCCCTTACATGAGTATCGGCCGTACCCCCCTGATGGCTGCCCTGGGTGTTGGCAAAAGGTAGAGTTGAGGAGGACCAGGACACTTCTAGAAAGACTTGGCAAATCACTTTCTTCCCTGCAGGAACTTCTTTTTTTGGTAGTTTCAGTTTGGTGACAGGGTCACTTTGGGTGGTTCTGCGGAACACTAGACATAAGGAACATGTAGAATGCAGACAATAAGTGCACTTCGCAGTCCACAGTCAGGTGCTAAGAAATTTCCTTCAGAGTCATGCAGAATATCAATACATCAATCAGCCAAAGATATATAGGATGAGATCGTTTTCTCAGCGTGCTGCCATGGCGTGCACGTGGGGCCTTGCTGTTTTATATCTGTCACATTCTGTTTTATGGCCGCTGTCAGACTGCGAGTGGAACAATTTAGTGACAGTGGGGGAGCGGACTTGTAATTTTAATACAAAGTAGTCTTCCACTCAGAGTACATTACCTCAGCAGTGATAGAGCTAACAGAAATCCATGCTGTTAGTCAATTTAGTATCATTGTATTTCTGAACACAGATGACTAGCTAGAACTCAATATTCTGTCCTCTCCTAAAAGGAGGAAAAAGGCCTAGAAAATTGGTTTCTTTGTCAGTTCAAAGGCGGGGTACCTCTCCGTGCAGAAGAATGAGCATGGACAGTTCACTTATAATAATAATTGCATCAGCCTACCCTGAACTAACCTGGAAACCCTCACTCATCCACTCATTACCCTTTCCAGACTGATACCTCCTTCAATACTGTCCGTGCATATGCATTGACTCCCATAGGCAGAATGGGTCCTAGGCAAGGTAGCATCTAAGGTCCCTCCCATTCCTTTGAATGACTTTGATAAGAACTGCAATAGGCACAAAGAAGGTGCCCTATTAATATTGTCGATACTGGTTTGGCCACATCAGGTGCCTACAAGCACATCCTCCTTGGCAGATGCACAGCTTTAACCAATTGCACTATTCCTCTGGTTTACTGCAGGAGCATGAGGATTGTAGCTGGTCCTCTGTACCTGCACTGGGCCCAAGGATTCTGCCTAGGTTGCCTTGTGGATGGTGTGAATGTAATAGGGCTGTAGTGTCTCTAGTCTCAGAGAATGACCCTACAGAACTCTATGAGGGCTTACAGGTTTGCATTTAGGCATGCCTTAAAGGAGAACTATGGGGTAAGTGTTTTACCCCATAGTTCTCCTCAGGGTCACGGGAGGACATAAACTAGCATCCTCCCGTTACCCAAAGCTCAGTATACCGCGAGCTACAGCTCGCGGTATACTGAGTCTGCCACAGCCGATCTACTTCCCGATCTATTGAGCCGACATGTGACAGTTTCATTGTCACACGTCGGCTCGAACTATGAGGCTGAGTGAAAATCACTCACCTCATAGTTCTCCTTTAAAGCTGGAGTTCTTAACCTTTTTTATGATTACAGACCTCAATAGGTTGCCCAGTATGTCCCGTTACAGCTTTATCAGACTGTTGAAATCATCATCATCATCATCATCAACAGGCCTACTAGGTAGCAGTATGAGTTTGAAAGATGTCAATAGCTTGGTTTGACTTTGTACACGGATAGCTAGGAACAGAATACTAAAAGAAAATCATAGCGATTTCATATTTATTTATATAAAACTGTGAAATCACAAATACAAAACCTAGCTACTAATGAGATTTTTGCGGTTGTTTTTGCACAGAACACCGAATGGAGGTCCAGTTAATGGCAATGTTACTCGCATGCTGTCTGACACATCAAGTTGATTCCTACACTTTATTTTTGGGTTCAAATATACAGAGAATGCTGTCTTTTTTTAAAAATTATTCAGAGTTCCATTCCCATACCTAACAATTGGGTTCCCATTACCCCAAGGGGCATGGGTACCTTCAGTTAAGAACCTCTGCCTTAAACTGTATCAAAAGCTAAAACCTTTCATTGTAGATGGGTTATGGAAGGACTAGAACCCCTTTTGGAGTTTAATTGCTTGTGTCCATGCTAGGTAGATTGATCTCCTTTTTTTTAAATCTTCTTGACCATTGTAATCAGGACAAAAAAAATGTGGGAAATTCAAAATGTTACAGAACTAAAAAAAGATAGGAAATCTTTCATTGGGGGAAGACTGTTCCAAGTACAACTGTCCATACTGAGGTTTCCCTTTACTTTAGGGAGATTTTCACTTCTTGTTGTGTCTATGGGACAGGAAGTGGATGGAACACATCAAGAAAGGAAATAAATACATGTATTAAACAATATACAATGTTACAATTCTACAGATTTCCAGAAGGAATGAGTATATAAATGTAACTCTTACAAAGATAGAAATGGTTACATTTATATGTTCATTCTCTCCAGAGTTCTCGTGAATTGTACCTTGTTACTAAGATGTATTCATTTCCGATGATTCTCAGCTCCATCCAGTACCCATTTTCCCAAATCACGTGAATTTAATGAACCCATTGAAGAACATTCGACCAGAAGAGAAAAAAAAAAACTAAGAACATTAGATTTTGCAAAAAAATGTATTTGATTCGCTATAGAGCATCAAAAAGGCAGTTACTAAAATAAATAAATAAAAAAGTATACAAAAGTGAAAAAATAATTTATTGTATAAATATGGTGGGTGTATGGGCACAACCACCCACACACTAATGAAGACAATTAAAAACAAAACAGAAATTCCGTCTCTACAAGATAAAGACCATATAGGTGGGCGGGATGGCTTGCATTGATAAATATTAAAACAAGGATGACCTGACATAAACCAGCGGTAAAGATAAACATGCACACTGTGTAAGTATCTGGGAGATGATCCCTGTAAGGGGTTAAATGGCAGGGTAAGTATGTAACCGGACTCTGTCTGGGCTGAATGTTTGAGCATATATAGAGGATGGATTCCAATGGAGCCGTGAGCTCAAGGTTTTCCGACGATATGACACCAGATGCTCATTTAGTTGATTAAAAAATTTTTTAAAGAGCATAAACTGTCAGTATAAGTCATGAAAGAACCAATGGGTTCATATGTGTTTTAAATCCCCTCTTTTGCCACACAGCTTAGACAGTAATCAATAGATGGTAGATACAAAGGAAAAGAGTATTGTGGTATTTGTATCCAACTTGGCAGCTACTGTTGTTTGTTGTTATATAGTCTCTACAGTATGTTTGGTGTCAGAGTGGATACTTGCTAGAAGATTAAATTCATTTAGGCTTAAAGGAGAACTATAGGGGTAAAGGCTTTTCCCCATAGTTCTCCTTAGGGTAACGGGAGGACACAAACTGGCGTCCTCCCATCACCCTAAGCCACACTATACTGAAATGCCGCAGCTGAAGCGGATCCCGACAATTATGTCTGGATCCGCCCAGTTGCGTGAGTGACAGCTGGCTCTGCCTATCTAGAGGCAGAGCCAGCTGTACCCGCCCCCTCCCCCGTCCGTTCCGCCAGTCAGCGCTGGCAGATCGGAGCAGGGAGGGGGGAATCCAGCCCCTCCCCTGTCACGGCAGAGAGCTGTGACAGGATCGAGAGGTGAGCGAACGCCGGTATGTGTTCACTCACTTCTCGATCTACTGAGCCGACCTGTCACAGTCTCATTGTCACAGGTCAGCTAGAACTATGAGGTGAGTGAAAAGCACTCACCTCATAGTTCTCCTTTAAAAAGCAGTCCATGAAGATTGTTTCACATACTGGTAACATTTAGGAAGTCCGTATATGTAATGAGCCAGATTACTCAACCGCTCAACATTGGATTTTGCCCCATTCTTACAACAGTTGGTTAACTCGTATAGAACAAATGTACCCGCAGATTCACTGGATGAACAGCTTTTTACAAATAGACCATGTAGGGAAATGGGTATGTATTACAGAGATATCTATATATCCAGGGCTGTAGCTACAAATCATGGGGCCCGATAGCAAAAATGTGATGGAGGGGCCCCCTGACAACCCCTCTCTGAGCTGTGAATAACGATGTCAAGATCCCAAAAACTCCTCGTGTATCTGAAGTCATCTCTACGCTGTAGATATGGGCATTAGGGGATTAGAGTTGTCATCAACTGCAACCACTCCAACCCTTAATGATACAGTACTGTTCACATGTTCTATGTTTAATTTGCCTCAAGAGCTTAATGGAGGTCCCCTTCCATCCATAGGCAAAGTTATAGTTATGCAACTGTGTCTATCTATCTATCTATCTATCTATCTATCTATCTATCTATCTATCTCTATATATGTTATAAATTATATATATTTTGCACACAAAACCTCTTTCATTGTGTTTTTTCATGTTGAATGACAACCTCTTTAACAAAAATATTCCAGTAGGACACATAATATAGCACCCTGAATGTCTGGATTTGTTGGGTTTATCAGGTCTCCAGACATGCAATGTATCACTCAGAAGACAAATAAGCGGCTCTGTGTGTTTATGCAAGGATACATTAGTGAAATAGAGAAGACAGAAGATACCAGGAAACTCTCCAACACACACGCACAGTCATTCGAAAGGTATTTTTCACCTACTGATCTCCTAGATATATATAAACATACAGTACACTCACCGGCCACTTCATTAGGTACACCTGTTCAATTGCTTGGTAACACAAATTGCTAATCAGCCAATCACATGGCAGCAACTTAATGCATTTAGGCATCTAGACGTGGTGAAGACGACTTGCTGAAGTTTAAACCGAGCATCAGAATGGGGAAGAAAGGTGATTTAAGTGACTTTGAACGTGGCATGGTTGTTGCTGCCAGACGGGCTGGTTTGAGTATTTAAAAAACTGCTGATCTACTGGGATTTTCACACACAACCATCTCTCGGGTTTACAGAGAATGGTCCGAAAAAGAGAAAATATCCAGTGAGCGGCAGTTGTGTGGACGAAAATGCCTTGTTGATGTCAGAGGGACAGAGGAGAATGGGCAGACTGGTTCGAGATGATAGAAAGGCAACAGTAACTCAAATAATCCCTCATTACAACCAAGGTATGCAGAATACCATCTCTGAATGCACAACACGTCCAACCTTTAAGCAGATGGGCTACTAATAAACAACTGTACATACTTGTCTTTGTCTCATTTCATGTGTTGTATGACCCATACTACCCTCCCTGCGGTATTTCTATTCGCTTGTGCAGCATCATGAGAGATGGATCTATAGAAATAGTTTTTTTTTTATCATTTCCAATAACCGCTGCATTCTTATAATCCTGTTTGTGACACCCGTCCTCATACTATTAGCAAACCAGCCTCAACACCCGTCCTCAACAACCAGCAAAATAAAAGGGGAATTGGCAGAATGATGTGACATGGTTTACTGCGACTTTTTAAAACACTTTAGCTGTCAAGACGACTTATTTTCACAAATACACAGAATTACACGGCTAAAATGACTAAATAGAGGCTATTTCACCTGCAGTTCCAAAAGTGCTTCCTTTTATACTTTTAAAGTAAAAGTCCTCTCCCCTTTCTTCTTCCACA
>NW_017306363.1:1927480-1928577 GCF_000935625.1 Nanorana parkeri
GGCAACGCCACACATGAACAGTAGAAAAATGTCACCAGCACACCATGAGTTGAAAAAGCAAAATATTTTATTGCCAATAGCTGTATCTCATTGGCAAGCGCTTTCGGGGCCTCGCAGGGTCCCCTTCATCAGGCTTAGAGATCCTATACATTACCTTTAACCAGTTGCCATCCGCCCGTAGTAGAAAAACGGACGGACGGCACTGTCGCATTCGCGGGTTGCCGTCGCCAGACGGCATTTTTTTTCTGCTCGCGCGCGCCCCCTAGCGGGCACGCACGGGCAGAAAAGACCCGTCCAAGTCAACTGGTTAAGAAAAGCCTGCAACTGTTCAAAGCGCATCTTAATTAAGCATAATTTGAATGCTATAAAGACCCAGCCAAAAACAAACAAGGTATGCTGGTTAAGCAATAACTTTTTTTTCCTGCATTTATGAACTGTCAAAATCAGAGCAAAATCTAATTTGTAAGCATAAAACACCCTCAGCAGTAAGTTAATTTACACCTACTTATGATGGATGGCATGATAATTAATGACTAGCATTGGCAACACAAAATTGTTTTATACCTAGGAGCATTGATTGATAGAACCATATTTTTTTTACACAGAGTACATTTACATTTATTTAAAATTAATGTGTTCATAATTCGTAGAGATAACATTTTCATGGACAATGTTCAGCCTATCTATTCACTAGTAGCTGGTGACATCACTGAAAATGCAGCCTATCCATTTACTAGAGACCAATGAGATCACTGAGAATGAAGCCTATCCATTCACCAGAGATCAGTGACATCACTGAGAATGCAGCCTGTCCATCCACTAGAGACCAATGACATCACTGAGAATGCAGCCTATCCATTCACCAGAGATCAGTGACATCACTGAGAATGCAGCCAATCCATTTACTAGAGACCTGTATCTTCACTGACAGCGGGCTATCCATTCACTAGAGACTAATGACACATCTGAGAATGCAACCTATCCATCCACTAGAGACTAATGACACATCTGAGAATGCAACCTATCCATCCACTAGAGACCAATGACATCACTGAGAACACAGCCTATCCATTCACCAGAGACCTGTGTCTTCACTG
>NW_017306363.1:1928694-1940992 GCF_000935625.1 Nanorana parkeri
AACGTCGCAGTGAGAGCAATCATTTTAGGGCCATCAATCACTGATAACACTAAACTGATGAGCGGTAACAGCTTTTAAAGCGTCGCCTATGGCCAATTTTGGGTATTATCGTTTTTTGCGGTTTTGCGCGCGCACGCAATTTTAAGGCTTGACATTTTTGGTGTCTTTTTACCCGACGTGACCCCGTCTTTTATATTTTACCAAAAAATTGGGTAATAATAAATGTTTTATCATTTAATATAGGGGAAACTGTTTTTTTTTTTTTATTTCGGTGATTTTTCCTTAATATAGTAAAAAAATAAAACCCCCCAGTGGTGAATAAATACCACCAAAAGAAAGCTCTATCTGTCCTCAAAAAAGGGTATAAAATTCATTTCAGTACAGCGCTGCATGACGGAATAAATGTCAGTCAAAGTACCGCAGCACTGAATAATGAAAAATGGCCTGGATGGGAAGGGGGTTTAACACCACGGATGTCAACTGGTTAAGAAAAGCCTGCAACTGTTCAAAGCGCATCTTAATTAAGCATAATTTGAATGCTATAAAGACCCAGCCAAAAACAAACAAGGTATGCTGGTTAAGCAATAACTTTTTTTTCCTGCATTTATGAACTGTCAAAATCAGAGCAAAATCTAATTTGTAAGCATAAAACACCCTCAGCAGTAAGTTAATTTACACCTACTTATGATGGATGGCATGATAATTAATGACTAGCATTGGCAACACAAAATTGTTTTATACCTAGGAGCATTGATTGATAGAACCATATTTTTTTTACACAGAGTACATTTACATTTATTTAAAATTAATGTGTTCATAATTCGTAGAGATAACATTTTCATGGACAATGTTCAGCCTATCTATTCACTAGTAGCTGGTGACATCACTGAAAATGCAGCCTATCCATTTACTAGAGACCAATGAGATCACTGAGAATGAAGCCTATCCATTCACCAGAGATCAGTGACATCACTGAGAATGCAGCCTGTCCATCCACTAGAGACCAATGACATCACTGAGAATGCAGCCTATCCATTCACCAGAGATCAGTGACATCACTGAGAATGCAGCCAATCCATTCACTAGAGACCAATAACATCACTGAGAATGCAGCCTACCCATTCACCAGAGATCAGTGACATCACTGAGAATGCAGCCAATCCATTCACTAGAGACCAATGACATCACTGAGAATGCAGCCTATCCATTCACCAGAGATCAGTGACATCACTGAGAATGCAGCCAATCCATTTACTAGAGACCAATGACATCACTGAGAATGCAGCCTATCCATTCACCAGAGATCAGTGACATCACTGAGAATGCAGCCAATCCATTTACTAGAGACCTGTATCTTCACTGACAGCGGGCTATCCATTCACTAGAGACTAATGACACATCTGAGAATGCAACCTATCCATCCACTAGAGACTAATGACACATCTGAGAATGCAACCTATCCATCCACTAGAGACCAATGACATCACTGAGAACACAGCCTATCCATTCACCAGAGACCTGTGTCTTCACTGAGAGCGGGCTCTCCATTCACTAGAGACCAGTGACTTCACTGAGAATGCAGCCTATCCATTTACTAGAGAACAGTGACATCACTGAGAATGTAGCTTATCCTTTCACAAGGAAATGCAGCCTATCCATTTATTAGAGGCCAGTGACATCACTGAGAATGCTGCGCATCCATTCCAAACTAAAAAAATATACACGGAAAACCAAAAAAAATCAGTTCTTTTTAAAATCCACTCCATTGCCCATCATCCGTATTTTGCAAGCCTATTCAAAGAGTGAGGACACCATAAAAGATACAGTAAGGCAGGTATTGGCATGTTTCATCAACATATGGCAGCTCTATCAAAGAAAGCAGATTTCCGATTGGTTACTTTGGGATAATGTGCTCTGCAAACAGTTCATTGACTTATTAAATCAGACAGTATCCCAGTGAGTAGCCCAATCTGTTAATTGGAAAGATCAGCTTTTAATAACTTCAAAATTCATCTTGATCCAATAAAATTTGCAATTTTCATCATGTCCCTCTAGAATTGTTGGTGTGGAAACTTTGCTCCACAGCAAAAGTAAAAAAAAAAGAAAGCATTACAATTATCCTCATCTGTTTACTGCTGAAATGCGAGGCTATTAGGGAATCGCCCTATTATTTTTATAGTCGGTATGTAAAATTGTGTCCTCATATGAACCAAGCTTCTAGAGCGGAAAACATACCCTGAAATGCTAAAATTGTCTGAGTAATTAAGAAAGAAAGAAAGAAAGAAAGAAAGAAAGAAAGAAAGAAAGAAAGAATATCATCTTAGACTGTGTGAAGCTGCTGTGGTGACTAACTGGTTAAGTAGGAGCTTCAACTACCCTGTTCTGGATGGAGAAAGGAAAGGCTTCACGTTTTCAGTGTGGGGAGAGCTCCATGTTCAGACACAATTGTGGCTGGATGAGATTGGCTTACTGGCTAAGCTACCTGTATGTTGTCAGCCTTTGGGTTTTCCATATGTTGCTGTGGAAACTTTACTAGAGTAATTGAAATAACATATCTAGGCTATGAGTCCTCTACTGGAGTCTCCAAAGGAATACATGGAAAACATACACTACATGGGCAAATGTGTGTAGACACTTGACCATCACGCCTATATGAGCTTGTTAGACATCCCATTCCAAACCCATAGGCATTAATTTGAAGATGCAGGCTAGATCCAAAAACCAAGAGTCTTTAACTATATGTGTCTTTGAAAAGAAAAAAAGTTGCACATTGTATAAAAGTAAATGTATTAATGTTATACGACCATGTAATGTAAAACGAATGCATAGTCAAGAGATGGAGCAACTTCAGGCAAAAAAAGTCAGTGAATTGCTGCAAATCCCGGGACAGTCCTGTAGAATCTGGGAGGTATAATGATACGCACCTTTCCTGCATTCTTTATTACTCCTTGCTTCCCTGCAGCTGGCAATAAAATCCCCAGTATGGACTGGTGTCAAATGCTAGGGGGCGCAGTGATGTCATTCCCTCTGTCGAGTGACAGTGCTCGGGCCTAGCATTTGGCTGCTAGACCTGAGTCACATGGGAGGAGGTCACATGCTCCCTCATACCCAGAAACACAGGGTATTGTTGCCTGCTACAACAGAGGAAGGAGTGGTGGGGTAGCACTAGAAAAGTGATCATCAGTGACCACTAGAGACCAATGACATCACTGAGAACACAGCCTATCCATTCACCAGAGACCTGTGTCTTCACTGAGAGCGGGCTCTCCATTCACTAGAGACCAGTGACTTCACTGAGAATGCAGCCTATCCATTTACTAGAGAACAGTGACATCACTGAGAATGTAGCTTATCCTTTCACAAGGAAATGCAGCCTATCCATTTATTAGAGGCCAGTGACATCACTGAGAATGCTGCGCATCCATTCCAAACTAAAAAAATATACACGGAAAACCAAAAAAAATCAGTTCTTTTTAAAATCCACTCCATTGCCCATCATCCGTATTTTGCAAGCCTATTCAAAGAGTGAGGACACCATAAAAGATACAGTAAGGCAGGTATTGGCATGTTTCATCAACATATGGCAGCTCTATCAAAGAAAGCAGATTTCCGATTGGTTACTTTGGGATAATGTGCTCTGCAAACAGTTCATTGACTTATTAAATCAGACAGTATCCCAGTGAGTAGCCCAATCTGTTAATTGGAAAGATCAGCTTTTAATAACTTCAAAATTCATCTTGATCCAATAAAATTTGCAATTTTCATCATGTCCCTCTAGAATTGTTGGTGTGGAAACTTTGCTCCACAGCAAAAGTAAAAAAAAAAGAAAGCATTACAATTATCCTCATCTGTTTACTGCTGAAATGCGAGGCTATTAGGGAATCGCCCTATTATTTTTATAGTCGGTATGTAAAATTGTGTCCTCATATGAACCAAGCTTCTAGAGCGGAAAACATACCCTGAAATGCTAAAATTGTCTGAGTAATTAAGAAAGAAAGAAAGAAAGAAAGAAAGAAAGAAAGAAAGAAAGAAAGAATATCATCTTAGACTGTGTGAAGCTGCTGTGGTGACTAACTGGTTAAGTAGGAGCTTCAACTACCCTGTTCTGGATGGAGAAAGGAAAGGCTTCACGTTTTCAGTGTGGGGAGAGCTCCATGTTCAGACACAATTGTGGCTGGATGAGATTGGCTTACTGGCTAAGCTACCTGTATGTTGTCAGCCTTTGGGTTTTCCATATGTTGCTGTGGAAACTTTACTAGAGTAATTGAAATAACATATCTAGGCTATGAGTCCTCTACTGGAGTCTCCAAAGGAATACATGGAAAACATACACTACATGGGCAAATGTGTGTAGACACTTGACCATCACGCCTATATGAGCTTGTTAGACATCCCATTCCAAACCCATAGGCATTAATTTGAAGATGCAGGCTAGATCCAAAAACCAAGAGTCTTTAACTATATGTGTCTTTGAAAAGAAAAAAAGTTGCACATTGTATAAAAGTAAATGTATTAATGTTATACGACCATGTAATGTAAAACGAATGCATAGTCAAGAGATGGAGCAACTTCAGGCAAAAAAAGTCAGTGAATTGCTGCAAATCCCGGGACAGTCCTGTAGAATCTGGGAGGTATAATGATACGCACCTTTCCTGCATTCTTTATTACTCCTTGCTTCCCTGCAGCTGGCAATAAAATCCCCAGTATGGACTGGTGTCAAATGCTAGGGGGCGCAGTGATGTCATTCCCTCTGTCGAGTGACAGTGCTCGGGCCTAGCATTTGGCTGCTAGACCTGAGTCACATGGGAGGAGGTCACATGCTCCCTCATACCCAGAAACACAGGGTATTGTTGCCTGCTACAACAGAGGAAGGAGTGGTGGGGTAGCACTAGAAAAGTGATCATCAGTGAATAAGAGCGCCCTTTGTAAAGACACGGTAACTTTACCCTGAATGTCAAGGTGACAATGTCTCTTTATCCTAAGTTCATCCCATGCCAATTAATATCTAATCCATCATATCCAGGTTAAGCAGATTTTTACCCAGTCCCTAACTGCATTTCTGTAGCCTTTTTTTTTTTACATGATTGTCCAATTAGCAATCTCCTTCTCTGAGAACTACAGAGGGTAGAGCTTGGAACCTGGGAACACTTGGCCTGTATTTTGTCAGGTGGAGATTCACGGACATACAGATAACAGCATTCTGTTCTACTAAAAGGATTCTCCAGAGTGTTTAGATGCCATAGAGAAATTAATACATCAAAGGCAGAAAAAGAGGTGATATAAGTTGATTATTTGACTACCCCATCCTTCAAAGGAATACAAAATGGGCAATATACTTCTCCATCAACGCCTCCCCTCAAGCCAGGCTGCTCGGTGTAATTCTTGATTCTGAGCTCTCCTTTCAGCCCCACATCCTATCTAAATCTTGCTGACTCAACCACCGTAACATTTCCAATATTCGTCCCATGTTACCAAATGACACTACAAAGCTTCTAATTAATGCCCTTGTAATCTCTTGCATCGACTACTGTAATTCCCTCCTTGTTGGCCTACCACTAAACAGGCTAACCCTCTTCAGCCTTTCATGAATGCTGCTGCCAGACTCATCCACCTTACCAACCATTCAGTGTTTGCCACCCATCTTTGCCAAGCTCACTCAAGGCCTCCTGCTCTCCAGCTCTCTCGTCACCTCCTCCCATGAGTGCCTCTAGGACTTCTCCAGAGTGTCTCCCATTCTTTGGAACTCCCTACCCCAATCTGTCCAGTTATCTTCTACTCTGTCCACCTTTGGCCTTTGGGCAATCCTTGAAAACTCATCTCTTCAGGGAAGCCTATCTTATCTCAACATAATAACTGTTCTTTTACTCCTTCCATTAACTCATTCCACACAAATATTACCCGTTGGTGCTATATAAAACTGTATTATAAGAATAATATTATTAATAATAATATACACAATAGCTTCTGAAACTAAAACATGGGAGTGTCTAGGTACAGGAAGGACACTTATTTTTCAGGAGGAATATAAGACAAATGGTAATTTTTTGGGGATACCGCTTAAGTACAATTTACATTTCTATTTGTTCCCTATAATGTAGCAAATTCTCACATTTTGAGTTCAGGTCCATATTAACTCTCTATCATCTACCAAAAACTAAAATATCAATTTTGGAAGAACTGACTCTTTAGCATATATACAGTATTTGTGAATGAAAGATGTACCTCCTTCACAGGTAATTTAGGATTTAGGAAAATTAGGTTTGCTATTCCCTTAAGCACCATTCCTCAGAATGCACAATGTACTAAATTAACAACATTAATCAAGTGGTTCATCAGACATCTAAATGTTCATCGTTCTATGAGAGAAGCAGGCCTGTGGAACTATTAATGTTTGATATTGTTCAAGTACATAAATCAGTACATGTTGCTATTGCCAGAATGATCTCATCTTGACATGCACTGATATTAAATCATAGAGGATTGACATATGTTGAAATAATGAGCGTAATGTCCCACTGCATAATCTCATCAATTGAGCAGCTACTTCGTTTAAATCACTTCCTTAGGTAATGTGTTAAGGCAATTCAAGAAATTCTAACATTGTACAGGAAGTATTGCAAATGTGTAATGGAAGAAAATCCACCCAATTTACCATAAACTACCGTGATATGTGTGTACAAACAAGCTTGCAGCTCCAAATCATATAGTTCTGTACGACTTCCTCTCTCTCTCTCTCTCTCTGTAAGACAATAAGGGGCCTGGAATGGGTGGACTTTGAAATCCTCAGCCTGCACAGTTATAGACTCAGGAACTTGTGTTCTGTGTATACGACACTTGCTGCTTCTGCTCGCTTCTCGGCCTTTTGGCTAAGATCAAGTGTAGTATCTGTTCTTATCAGTTCTAGAGGGGAAAAGCATGGACTGTCCTTGGGACGGACGGTTGCTTAGTACCTTCAGGAGTGAAGGTAGGTGCTTGAGGCGACTCCCTAGCAGCAGGGGGAGTTTCCTCGGCACTATTGCCTACTGACTGAACGGAAGCGAAGCTTGGTCGAGGCTCGAGGGTTTGGGGGCGGCAGAAGCCCGTGGTGTTGTGCCCCCTGGGGGTGGCGTCCCAGGGGTGCTCAGAAAGTCACTTGGGTATGGGACCCCACATGACTCACTGTAGCACTTGGTCACACACCATATTGCTTATTTCTGCACTTCGCCTCCAAGACAGGCCTTATGGCTAGTCTGGGGCAATATTTTTTCACTCCGGCCCCTAAGGCCTGTCAGAGTGGTGCACTGGCACTTTAGCTTTATTTATGCACTCTATGCACGTTTGGCACTTTTTTATTTTTAAATTTGACCCACAGATGCTGATGGTGCAGGTTTCTTCTGGGCCTATTCCTGACGCTGGGAGGAGATTCTGTGCCTCGTAGGGGGTTCTCTGTCTCCTCCCACCCAGGAGGTGGGTATCTCTTCGGGAGAGCCCACCTGCCTAGTACTCTGGGGGACCTGTTGCGGCAGGTCCCCGAAGGAAATGGGTCCACCGGCCTTCGGGTTGGTGGACCAACAGTCTCAACCCCTGTCAGGAGCCTTGCGCCTTGGGGGGTCGGGAAAGTAGGTCCCTTCTTTCGAAGGACCTTGCACCCTTGTGCACGTTTTTGTGTGCTGTGATTTCACGGTTCACTTTTTTTGTTCACAGGGGGAAGTTTGATGCACGTCCACGTGCTTCAAAAAAAAAAAAACAACTTGCTGCTTGTGCAACTTCCTCTCTCCATGTAAGAAAGTAAGATACCTACAATGGAGTATGTGGAGTTTGGAGCATGTAGAGCAGTGGTTCTCAACCTGTAAACCTGTAAAACCACACCACACTGGAACACACAGCATTGCAGTACCGCATGTTTCGGTGCAAGCGATCAAACTGTGGGCAGGAGGTGTGCCACCAGTTGAGAACCAAGGATGTAGAGCATAGAATGGCTTTAATATCCTTAGCCAGCATCTCTAATGGGTGGAGTTTGGAACACTTAGAACATAGAATGGCTTTAATATCCTTAGCCAGCATCACAAATGGGTGGACTTTGGAACACTTAGAGCATAGAATGGCTTTAATATCCTTAGCCAGCATCTGTAATGGGTGGACTTTGGAACACTTAGAGCATAGAATGGCTTTAATATCCTTAGCAAGCACATTTGTAGGCTCATAATTTAGTGCTCCCACTATACAGTACAGCACTAGCTGCCTGAGTATCTTCCTATTTCCCTGTAACCAAGTAAAGAGCCTAGAATGAGGTTGGTCATACACAGCTTGCACACCCACAGACTTAGGAACTTGAATTTCCAGTATATGGCACTTAGTACTTTGTCTGAACACCTGCGGATATGCCTGTCTATTGGGAATATAAACTGCTGGCTACCTTACAGGCTTCAAAATTGCATGTTAGGAAATGATAAAATAAGCAGGCAGTTCCAAGATTTGACACCTACAAACATATGCCAGAGTGAGTCCATTGGGGTCATGTGCAACAACTGACAGTTCAGGCAGGGTCAGAAATAGGTGCCAAATAGAGAAGCAGGAACAAGGTCAGGGGCAGCTGGCAGCAGACAAGTATAGTTGAAGAACAAGGAGAATTTCAGTGAAGGCAACTGTAATGGTCGTACCCCGGTGAGGTCCGGTGCCGCCGTCCGTCGCGGGCCTGTGCAGACACGTCGGGTCCTCTCCTCCTCGGGTCGCACACAGCAGGTGACGGCTCCTGGTGTCAGTGCCCGGAATCGTGCTGCTCAGGCGCGTTATCGATCGCCGGCGCCTCTCTCTCTGCCGAGAGATGCGTCCTGCGCAGGCGCGCCCCGTAGCTCCGCCCCCTCTAGAGCGAGCGCTCGGCTTAAAGCCGCCGCTCGTTAGTTGATCGGCGTCCCACTATTGATGTAGGTGGACGCTGATCAACTCAGTACGCCACACGCTCCCTGGACCTCAGCAAGCCATATCACTGCCGCAACACAGCAGGCTCCAACCAGTGTCGCTGCCTCAAGCCAGCTCCAGCCTGTGACACTCTGCCACGAACTCCAGCAGAACAGCAAGTATTGATGTAGAAAGAGCACAAGCTGGCTCCAGGTCTCACAGACCAGACAGGAATATTGTCAGCTACTGCTACTTAAACAACTGCTGTACTGTTCTCCTCTTGTTAAATCATCAAATTGCCATACTACTCATCTCATGGTGTTTTAGCCGAATGCTGTATTGTTAGTTATACGAACGCTGTGTTACTCTAGTAATACTGATTAGCCACTGCTGTGTTTTTCATCTCATGCTGAACTTAACCATTGCAGTACCTCTTATCTAAGGCTGAACTTAACCATTGCAGTACCTCTCATCTAATGCTGAACTTAACCATTGCAGTACTGCTCATCTCATGCAACCAGACCATTGCCATACTGTTTATCTCATAAGGGTTATAACCACTGCTGTGATTAACCAGGTATAACTGTGTCTACTCAGCTCCCTTAAACCCAGCGGGGAAATGATGTGAAGCAGCTCCCTCTCAGTCTCATACAAAAACGGGGCACGTGAGGGCAGCTGTTACTCTGATACCCGTACCCAGACACCGCAGTTGTGATCCATATTCGATAAGAAGACCCGGTCCGGGGCGATTATTACAGCAACAGGCACAAAATGTAATTTAGAAACAGTCCAAATCCTAACCAAAGGTAACCAGAAAAAGAGGATTCCAAGGATGAGCAACATGAGGGATATATGCTGAGTATAAGCCAAGTTACAAATAGGAAAACTGGTCCAATTTGCATTTGCAGGGTGCACTGATCCCAATTTAAGCACTACTGATTGAGGGCAACTGTATTGTGGACATGTCGAGTATCACCTAGCATATGGCAAGCATGAGCCACTTCACTTCACTTCAGGTTTGAAGACCTCAGGAACTCTACAAGAAGTAAACAACTGCTGGCTAATCATTATATTGCTTATCATACTAAAGTGACTTAAATAGCTTGAAATACATTAATAAATGGCAAAAAATTAAAAAGTAACAGCATAAGTGAGATTTTATTATACAATAGTACTGAAAATCAAAGACAACTTCAAGGTCGAAATTTTATGAACAAAGCTTAAAAAAAACAGACTCTCCTTGAAGTCTGAGTACATTTAGAAACTACAACATGTACCTTCAGAAAAAAACCCCCAAAAAACACTAGTGCAGAGGTCACAAAGAAAGTACAGGGACTTACAGTTGCTTTGACCTCTTCTTCTCCTGGTGATGGTGGGGGAGCAGCGAGGTTGCCTGCACGTCCAGCCGGCTCCAGGTGCTCTCTCTCTCTCTCGCGCAGCAGAAGCCGGCAGTCTTCCTCTCCCACCAATGACAGCTGAGGTGGGCGGAGGAAACTGCTGTGGCCACCGAGGAGCCCAATCGAATAGGGCACAGACGATGGCAGTGGAGCTTCTTGTTCTCTTCTCCCCGCCACCGCAGTCTTAAAGAGGCCCCCCTCCCAGTCCACATCTTTCGGACGTTATTAATCTGAGTTGCCCCACTCAGTATGCCCCTCTCTTGCGGTCATATTGAGTGGGGCACTAAGATTAATAATGTGCTGGATTAGTCTGACCCAAGGGCGGACTGGGGGCAGGGTGGCAATTGCCCAGGGGCAACTCAGATTAATAGTGCCCAAAAGATGTAGACTGGGAGGGGGGGCTCTTTAAGACTGCTCAGAATCACACCGCTGAACGATCACCTTTTCTCCCGACCGCTCCAGCTTCAGCTCCAGGAAGCGGGCACTCAGAGAGGCAGCTACGATCACACCTGTCAGCGTTCCCTCTCTCTGCTCCCGGGCGCGGCAGCTTCAGAGCGGCCAGAAGGAGAGAGAGGGAGCGATAACGGGTGTAATCAGAGCCGCCTCTCTGAGAGGAGCTGAAGCGGCCGCGACGAAAGAGAGTGAGCGCAGAGCGCTAGCTCCGGCTCTGGATGGAACACTACCGCCGCTGCAATCGCTTGCTCGCTTCTGTTCTCTCTTCTCCTTCTCGGGCTCGGCCGCTCTGTAGCTGCAGCAGGCGAGAAAGAGAAGAGAAAACAGAAGCGAGCGAGCGCTTGCCGCGGCGGTAGTGTACCATCTCTAGTCCTGCCGGCGAGGCACCATTGCTGACATTCCACTCGCCCCCCCCCCCGCAAAATGAGATGGCTGCTGTGCGGGCCACATTACAAGGTCCGCGGGCTTTGTGTTTGCCACCCCTGTTCTAAAGGAAGACTGAATGGCATGACTGGAAGAAGGCTGCAGGCTGTTTCATATCACCACGTAACTTATATTAAAGAGGACTATTCACTTTAAAATATGTTATTCAACCATTAGTTCAGTGCAAATGCTGACAGTTATGCTGACATATAACCAAAAATGGTGTAGTGTGTTGCTATAGGAACGATCAACCAGCCTCTTGGTTGAAAGTTGGGCCTACAGCTTGAATTTGATGTCATTGTTCCTAAATGATACTTTTCTTTTGACATGTGCTTTCTCAATACAGTTAACACTCATACCTCATGAGACCACATTGGTAACAGTCAAGCAAAACAGTCAAGGCTGGGCTGCCTCCTGGCAAACCTGCACCCAATTTTATCTTTTGCTACATGTGCTCCAAGATGGAGACTCTCATAAGTTACAGTTAGGACCGCACTACTGTCAGGGTTCCACCCTGACTTTACTGGTTTGCAGCATTCTGGCTTGGCTGCCATTTTACTCACCTGTTTCCTTCTTTGCCTGACCAGACTCTGGAACGTTGCTCACTACTCCCAGGCTCACTCTTATGACCAGACATGAGAGCATCATCTGAGAGAGTTAGATGGGAGTTTCCTGTCTCTGAGTGATGATGTCACCCAACTCACTATATATAAACCACTCAGTCCAGTCTGATCTTGCCCTTGCGTGGTCTTCCTGCTAGTGCATTCCTGCTGCTCTGAGTATCCTGATTCTGTGTATGACCCGATCCTGGCTGACGTTCTCCTCTGGCTTGTTCCTGACAACGCTGATTTCCTGGCTCCTGCTCCTGGCTTGTTCCTGACGATGCTGATCTCTGTGTTCCTGACCTGGCTTGGGCGACTACCCACTCCAGCTCCTGACTCTGGCTTGTTCTGGTTTATGATTCTACTTGCTCCTGTGGACTCTTAATAATAATAGTTCTTAATAAATATTTAACTAGCACCTTTTGCTTGTCTGGTTTTCATTGTGCTCTGACAACTACACATAGGAGCCTTGACAAGGCAGTGCGGCTTTCACATGTTCTGCAGAAGACATGTATCTAAAACCTCTGTTTTTAACCTTAGCGGTTA
>NW_017306363.1:1941015-1976132 GCF_000935625.1 Nanorana parkeri
CCCCCCCAGAGTGTCCTGGTGTACGGAGATCGGGTCTGTGTTTTGGATACTTGTGGACCGCCGACCACGGCTCAGACAGAGGGACAGACCAGCGAACACACTGTAGCAGGGGGTGAGGCCTTTCAGGGAACTCCATTTCCCAGCAGGCACCGCGGTGAGGGAACTGGAGGGATCCCATTTCACTAGCTCAAGGCAGCGTGGGCAGTGCAGAGACATCCTGCAGGAGTTGGCAGCCTGGAAGCAACAGCGATCGGGAGGACAATCTGAAAGACTGAAAAAGAGCTGCAGCAGGTCCAGGTAGGTTTTCATGCTGAAAATGTAGGAGATAACATGCTTCCACTCCCTGAGGGCTGCTCTGCAGACGGACAAAATTAGTGTTTTTGCTAATAAAGTGGATGCCTCTAGAAATGTGTACTCGAAAAACAAACCATGCCAGCTCCCTAACTGTATGCGTGAAGATGTCTGGATTAGGACAGCAGAAAATTAAACATTTAATGAAATAATAATGCTTAATAATTAATAAATAATGAATGAAATATTTAATAATGAAATAATCAATATTTAATCATTCATCATTAAATAACTAATAATATGTATTAAATAATAATTTATATAATATTAAATAATTAATTTAATAGTTAAATAGTCCAGAGTCCTGCATCTGTTGCTATTACATTGCAAGATATATATATATATATACAGTATGTGTGTGTGTGTGTGTGAAAATCCAGAAGTTCCAATTAATATTAAAGACGGCCTGCAAATAGTGGCCAAACACAATGAAGCAGGCAAATTATGCGTCTGCTCGTTGGAGGTCGATTGCGGTGGAGGGGGGCACAAAATTTTGTTCTGAACGCCCCCCAGGAAAAAAAAAATATCTACGGCCCTGCTTAGCGGTTAGACAGGTTTTTTGTGCTCGCTGGTGTGTGTGCTGGGAAACCTTTTGCTGTTGCACATTGGTAACAGGGTACGCAGCTACCCAATGTCCTAAACTTCTTTGCAGTGCCCAATGGGTTCTATGACCCACATGTCCCTTACATGCCAGGTTCAGATGCAGCTCTCACCCTCAGGAGTAGGTGAGAGCAGGCCTGTCATGAAATTAGTGTGGTTTGGATGGTTTTTGTGGTTGGAATGGGCTTTAAGTGGTTCCTGAGGGTTAAGGAAGCGCCTATAAACTATACCGGACCTACCAGGAATGAACAACCCCTCATTGGCTGCATTATTTTACATGTTTTTCAGGGAAAGAAACCACGGTGAAAAAATTAGCCAAATAAAACATTTACAGCGACAGTACACAAATAACAATCAAATGGCCAGGAGTGAGCACACACGGGTGCCTCCACAGCAGCTGCTTAGCTGATGGTGGCACCCGTGCAGGGAGCAGAGGGAGGCCGCTGCGGAGACCCACTAGAACCTTGGTTCTCAACTGGTGGGTCGTGACCCAAAAGTGGGTCGCGACCCCATGTTCAGTGGGTCTCCGCAAGCCTTCCACTTTCCTAGGTAAGAGGCTGCTCTGCCTCCCCCCAGCACAGCACTGTTCGTTCTCACGCCAAGCAGCCATTCAAAATATGCTGCCCGGCGCCGAGTGTTAGCTTGAGGTGGGATGGGATGGGGCTATGGTCGCGAGGAAGCTTCATCCATAAGTGCATTGCTTACAGCCCCCTCACATGTCCTGTAGATTTACCTAGACTGGAGTGACATCACACTCTGGCTCCCGGCACCTCTACAGGGCACGCAAGGGAGCTGTACAAGCAATGCACATATGGATGGAGCTCTGTCACAGCACAACAGCCCACACTAGACGCCAGGCTGAGGATCCACTCCAGTTCACGTAAGATAGGGAGACTGGGTGGACCTTAAAAAAAACAAAACATTTTTTTGGAGTGTCTGTGTGTGTGAGAGATTATGTCTGTGGTTGTGTGTAGATGTATGTCAATGTTTTTGAGGGCCCATTCGCACTGGTATAGTGCGTTAATTGCATAGAACCGTGCGATTAACGCACTGTACCACGCAATCGTACCTACCGCACATTCTGGTGTGGGAGGTGTGTTGCGTTGCCATTCATTTGAATGGTACCCCTAACGCACCCCCCACCCACAGTGCGTACGCCCGCACCGGGACACGCGGTTCCCTAATGCCTTGCGTGCGACTTGGGTTGCGACTTAATGACCAAGAACAAATGTGGGTCCTGAGGTTATACAGGTTGAGAACCACTGCACTAGATAATGAGGAATGGAACATTTTTTTTTATTTACAACAACTGAGTTTTAAAGGTATGGGTCTCCCCTTTATAAAAAAATACAAAATGAAGCTTCAATATTACTTGTAGTGATAACTCCCCGCAGGGAGCCGCTGTTTGCACGGTCCACATCTAGTCGGTCTAGGGGTTGATTTCCAGCTGCACCCATTAGCACTAACCGCCCTCTTCTGGTGCCCATAAATTGATATCCACTTCAGCAGTATGATGCTAATTAAACAGTTTATTGAACATCTTCTGTGGGAGAGAGGGTATAGGGGGTTCTAGGTGTCTAGGGGGAACCATCAGCAGCTCCAGACTCACCGGACCTTGCAAGAGTAGCAATGCAGATCCCCAATCCAGGAAAGAAACACCGATCCAGGGCACTTCAAGAGCCTGCACTGGTCCTGGTTCTTTTCCTCTTTCCATCTCTCAGGCCTCCTCCCTGTTGGAGGCCTCAGGGAAACCTTTTCCCTCACTTCAGCCCATGCCCACCCCCAGGCCTCGGCCTAGCCTGGGGGGCAGGCTGACAGGACCCAACCCTAATCCGTGGCTAGTCCAGGCGAGAGAGAGAGCACATGGCAGCTCCCACTCATAAATGTACACTATCCCAGCAGGCATCACTGACTGTAAGAAGCCCAGTGAGTGGCTGCTGTACTGTACACATATTACAGTGTCCACCATTGGCTGTCCCACAATATGACAGAGTCATACTCCACCCAGGGGGGTACAGGCAAGGCTAGATACCTGGGATTAACCATGTAATCGCCACTACAAATCCAGCCAGGCTGTCTACAGCCCTGGCTATCACTAAATGCATACAGGTGAAACTCGAATAATTAGAATATCGTGCAAAGTTCATTTATTTCACTAATGCAACTTAAAAGGGGAAACTAATATATGAGAGAGACTCATTACATGCAAAGCAAGATAATTCAAGCCGTGATTTGTCATAATTGTGATGATTATGGCTTACAGCTCATGAAAACCCCAAATCCACAACCTCAAAAAAGTAGATTATTACATGCAATCAATAAAACAAGGATTGTACATAGAACAATATCGGACCTCTGAAAAGTACAAGCATGCATATGTACTCAGTACTTGGTTTGGGCCCCTTTTGCAGCACTTACTGCAATTACTTTTGCACGATATTCTAATTATTCGAGTTTCACCTGTAGTAGTAACATCACAAAAGGTGATGGGCGCTACATACTTAATTTTGCTGAAAAAATAACAAACAAAAAAACTTTTCAAAGATTAAAATAAAATTTACTCCAAACCATTATAGAGTCCTAGTAAAGCTGAACTTCGGTCAGTTTACAAAAATCATATTTGGATGCCCCTTCCCCTGTATATTACAGTTCTAATGCTCAGGGCAAAGGGCATCCAAATATGATTTATTGAAAGTTGACTGAAGGGGTTGCTAAGCGTACGGGGGATATAATAGAGGGGAATACTTACCTTGTTCCCTGATTACCCGGCAGCTGCTGCTCTTCTCCACTCCCGCTCCATTCCTGGCATGTGGGGGGGCCTCAATGTCCTCATGTAAGAAGTGGCTTTGTGGGACTGGCTAATGAGGAATAATTAATACTGAGTGAGTATTAGACCCCTACTATATGGGACGTTGGGGTACCCAAATGTGATTTTTGTAAGCTGACCAGAGTTCAGCTTTAAGTGGAACTGATTTAATTTGCTCATGTTAGTTCAGTGCCAATGTTTCAGGATTGCATTAGAGCAAAGGTACATGTTTGCCTTGAGATTCTCTTTAAGTGTCTACTGTACTAACTACCTACAAAACTTTTGTTTAGCTGTGGGGCCGGTTCATATATCATTCTGTCAAGCTGTTGTTAAGTAGAGCGGTGGAGGAAAAGTTGAGAGTGCGCGTCCCGCTTGATTGATCGTCTCAGTATGGAAAACGTTATGGAAATTGCACTCGCTGGTTCGGAAAAACTCAGACATTAATTGAATTTTATGGAAATCGCTGGGGTTGATTTGAATACAGCAATTTCTACATTCAATACATCATTTGCATGGGAAATCCCAGAAAGATTAATAGCTTGGTGATACCAAAATACTGAAACTTTCAGAATGGATGGGAACAAAACCTGAAAAGTCTCTAAATGATAAGCAGGGATTTTGTTCCACAATGAGCTTTATAAATCTTTCGGCAGTCAACAGCACATGTATAGGGCAATTTTACTGAGCGACTATCTTGAGTTATTATTGCAGGTTTTGCCTTAAAGTGTTTCTAAACCCAAATACTGAAATGTACAATTGAGATCCAGATAGACGTAAACGACACAAAATATTCCAGCCCTGTAATCAATAATAGAACATTAAATGTATTTTTCTTTTTAATGCAAGCCGTGGAAAGACCTGAATTTGCCTCTTTCATCCTTGTACAGCAGAGCTCAGAAAGGGGAAAGGAGAAGCAACACAAGAAGCCAATGAGTAGTACTGCTGTGCAAGGAGCATGCTAATAGGAGGGAGAGAGCAGAGTGATCGAGAAATGAGCTCATCAGTCTGTTGCTTCTCCTTTCACTGTCCAGTCATAGGATGAGGGTGGAGAGGAGACCTTTCTCCTTCCAGGTAGGACTGTATTGCATGGAAGAGCTGAGTAAATCTCAGAACTCCTATTTTCATAGTAAGCTGAGTCTGGGTTTTAACGTTAATATATTGCAGATTTCCAGTCCTTAGATGTGGTGGGTGCATTATTTCAAAGTTTTTTTCCTGAACTTCCTGTTCTAGGGTCATGCAACGTTCACTAAATGTACTTTGTCTATGCAGGAGCAGCAATGTCACCCTAGAGCAGGTCTACAGAATACCGTCCCCTCTCCTCATCTCCATAACATAGGTGGGAGGTTTTCTGTAAGTCCAGAGGGTGTGATAACATTGCTTGCTATAACACTGCAGAGAGCACAGGCTACAGGACAGCACTGGATTTCTGTCAGGATTAACATGTGTGCTTAGCAAACAGGTATTACAAAAAACGTTCAATGGTATATTTAACAGACCAAAAAGCAGCACATAAAAGAAGTTCATTGTTAGGGTTTGCTTACACTCTAAAGTTATTTCTCATGTGAAATTTGACATATTTGCTCTTCCATATTTTTGTGCCCAGCTGAAACCTGGACACAAGATGTCGCGATGTCAGGTGGACAGGGGCAACTACGGGGTCCTGCTGTTCCAACTAGAGTGCATGGAGGAGGCACGGGACACAGAGGGATGCTGGAACTTGGGGAACAAGCAGGTGTCTGAAACACAGGGTGAAGGTAAGTCTTTAAGGGCACAGGGGTTCTGCTTCAGGCAGATGTGTTGCTTGCTATCTCTCCTCAGTCTCTCTCCTGCCTGTCTCTCCTAATTCTCTCCTGGCTGTCTCTTCCCACTATTTCTCCTGCTTATCTCTCCTCACTGTCTCCTGGCTGTCTCTCCTCTCTCTCCCCTTGATCTCTCTCCTGGCTGTCCCTCCTCACTCTCTCTCCTGGCTGTCTCTCCTTGCTCATCCTCCTTAATGTCTCTCCTCACTCTCTCTCCTGACTGTCTCTCTTTGCTCTCTCCCCTGGATCTCTCTCCTCGTTTTCTCCCCTGACTGTCTCTCCTAACCCTCTCTCCTGGCTGTCTCTCCTTTCTTTCGCCTGGCTGTCTCTCCTCTCTCTCTCTCCTGGCTGTCTCTTCTCACTCTCTCTCCTGGCGGCCTCTCCTCGCGCTCTCCTGTATAATCTAAAAAAAAAAAAATGCCACGCAGCTCTAGTGTTTGGATTTCCTTTGAAGAAAAGATGGCAACCCTAATTGAGGGGCTGCCTACTTCTAGTCTGAAAATCTCTGTTTGTAGCCAAAAGTGCCCTGTTTGTAGCCAGCAGCACAGAAATACCACTTTTGGCTGGGCTGGCCTTGAAATGGAAGTATGTCATATAAGTGTACAGAGAAACTACAAGTGCTGTAGCTGCTGAGCATACTTACCAGCCTATGAAGTCTAGCCATGTCTTCCTTGCACCTGAAGTTTTCACAGGGTGTCTGTTCTTACTAGCCATGATCTTGCATTTGGGAGCTGGCTGTCACTTCCTGATCAGCTGGAACCAGCTGAAGTGTCGCTGGGCATGAGTGACAGCCTGCGGGGAGACTGTCCTAAAGCCTCCTGAGATGCCAAGAGGCTGCAGGGGGTCAAGGGCTACATCATCCTCATCTAGGTCAGGAAAGAGGACGTGGGAGTGAGTTCCATTAGAGAAGGTACTTGCTTTACTAATAGAAAAAAATGACATGATGATTTAACGTGGAGGAGGGGAGGAAGTAAATAAGAGGAAATCCCTTTTGTGTGTGAGGGTCCACTTTAAAGCCTATCTAAAGCCTTCTAAAGCCTATATATATCTCAATGTCAACCAATGTAGCTGCCTTCAAGTGGTTGGAATCCACCACCAACCTACCACCAATTGGGTCAAGTGAGATGTATATATCCATCATTTCTCTTAAAGTGAGTCTGTCAGGCTAAAAATATGAAACTTATTCTGTTGGGGTGTCATACAGATCCTGAATCTAGTGAGTCTCTGACCTGAAACCCGCATGCAGCCAGAGAAATCTAAGAAGTGTGAACTCCCACAGTGCATCCTTGTTCCAAGTGACTGAAGGTTTAGGTAGTGACGCCAGGACCAGGGAAAGAGTCAATCATGGCAGCTACCTTATTCCAGTCCTGATATGTTCCCTTAAGGGGACCTCTGCTGTGTATCTTCTCCCTGCTGTGCTACAACAGTTGAACGTAGATTGAAATGGGATAATTTGCCCAATGTGACACAATGAAGAGGAATTCACTTGTTCTACATCCTTGGCTCTCAACTGGTGGGTTGTGACCCAAAAGTGGGTCGCGACCCCATGTTCAGTGGGTCTCCGCGTGCCTTCCACTTTTCTAGGTGAGAGGCTTCTCAGCCATTTAAAATATGCTGCCTGACGCCAAGTGTCAGGTTGAGGTGGGGTTGGGTGGGGTGGGCTGGAGCTTTGGCCATGAGGGAGCTCCATCCATATGCGCATTGCTTACAGCTCCCTCACGTCCCCTGTAGAGGTGCCTGGAGCAGAGTCACATTCTGGCTCCCGTCACCTCTACAGGGCGTGCAAGGGAGTTGTACAACCAATGCACATATGGATGGAGCTCCGTCACAACACAGCAGCCCACACTGGACCTGAGGCAGAGGATCCACTCCAGTTCTCGTAAGGTAGGGAGACTGGGTGGATCTTATAAAAAAAAATGTCTGAGTGTGTGAGATTGTGTCTGTGGTTGTGTGTGTCTGTCAGTGTTTTTGAGGGCCCGTTCACACTAGTACAGTGTGTTGATCGAACAGTTCTGTGCAACGCAATCGCACCTACTACACGTTCTAATGCGGGAGGTGTGTTGCATTGCTATTCATTTGAATGGCACCCCAAATGCACCTCCCGCCCACCGCAATGCCGTGCGTTCCATTGCAGTGTGCCTTGGGTCGCAACCTAATGACCTAGGAAAAATGTGGGTCCTGAGGTTACACAGGTTGAGAACCACTGTTCTACAGTATATTTGAAAACTGATGGCTCTCTCCCCGTACTGGTGTGCAATCAAGTATGATCCCCATTTAGTTACAGACGGAGCTGAAACAGCACAGAATTTCGGCACTCCAAAGATTTCCATTGAGAAAAGCCCTTAGTATAAAACCGTCCACCTGACTAGAAAGAGGTCTTCCACTTTTAGAAAGCAGATGGAAAACCTCTACTCTATCCTTGCTACTGATTGGTAGGGACGTCCTGCATTAAAGTGATATTGAATCCAAATCAAGAAATCTATTAACATGTAGCCACTGCTACTCTACATTACTGAATGCTCATTAATTCTGCTGCCAGTGTCATCTCTTCATCTCAGCATCAATCTGATTGTATCCATAAGCTGACTTCCTCCTTTGTGGTGGGTGGCTCCATTCACTAGCCGGGTCCCTATGGAGCCCAGTTGTAGCCACCGCAATGTGTGCACCTGGGACTAGAGATAAACTGTATATAGACACACAGAACTGAATGAAACTCAAACTTCTGCACGCATCTGCAATCTAATACTCGCAAGTACTCATGGGACATGCAGTCTCACAGTCTAAGTGTATTTGGGAGTAACTGAGCACGCTCCACAAAAGCGGAGGAGGTGGGGGAAGAATTTGAATAAAGGAAAACGTTACAAGCTCAGAATATATGAAATAATTAAATTATTGAACATAAGAGATGGATTTACATAGAGTGATCATTTTTAAATGGAGGGCTTAATACTACTTTAAACCAGCTGTTGAAAAGGAAAAGTACAGTACAGCACAACACTGATATTGATGTATCTTAAATGAATTGCTTTAATTAATTTTTCAAATGGCTTTCACGTTTTTACAATCTCTCCCTTCCATATTTTTGCTGTGGCAATAAATATAGAGATCTGTAGATTAGCCACTAAAGGGAGCAGTCACCTAATTTGCATTCACTCCTCCCATCTTCTTAAAGGTAGTCTGTCATGAGAAAGTGATGGAGGTTGCCATTGCTGAATTCTCCTTTGGAAATTGCTGGTTCTCTGGCTGTTATGCTGTCGATTTGGATTATTGTATGAGTCACTGACCTGGAACAATCCTAAAGATTAGGAATTCTGACTCTTTTCTGACACTCGTTTACAGCATGCTTGTTCAGGGTCTATGACTAAAAAGTGCATAACCAGATAATACTGTATTTTAAGAATGAGCCCACCAATGGAAGCCCCTGTACTCTCATGCCAAAGTCTTTTTAGCAACTGAATTTAATGAATTTAATGAGTCAGGCCGCCAATTATGAGCAAATATGTCTGCCCCATGCCCATATATAATTGTACACCAAACACAGTAATATGGTTTTTAAACCATTATTATTAATTAGGTCAAGCTGTTTTCATCCACATGCATATATATAATATTCCAAAACACAAACCAGCACCACCAAGTGTGCAGATAAAGGGAACCAAAATAGAATACAAAACCCACAAGAAAAAGTACCGCCTGAACCAAATGTCCACACCACAAAAAACAGAAAAATAACTTTATTATAATACATGACACTATATGGTCTCATTCACAAGGAGCTAACACCTGCAGCGTGCACACCCGTAACGGGCCAATCCCGGGAGGGACAGGCGCTGCCTGTGATTGCGCACAGCAGCCTGTTCTTCCCTATGGGAGGACGTGGTCGTAAGCTGTCATCCGCACACTCGAACTGCACATCCGTGCAGGTCCGGGTGTCCGTACTTGGACGCAGACGCCCCGTGTTAGCCCCATGTGAATGAGGCCGTATTGTGTCATGAAATAGATGTGCAAAAAGTCTCAAACCAAAAAGCCAAAATATAAATAAACGTAAGAACATAAATACTAATCCTGCAAAAACAAGGAAGTTTATATCCTGGATCAGTGGCGAATCATATACTGTATTATAGCATAGGGACGGGTGGCAGAGAGCTCTATGTGTATCATGGCCTCCGGACACTTAATCAACAGCGCCCTCATCTTAAAAACATTGAAAAGACTATTCCTTCTGTTTTCTATAGTGTACACCCATTTAGATCCAGGGTTCAGCTGGTCAGCTGGCCAAAAATATATGGAAGGTGCAAGAAAAATAAAAGTAAGGGGGTAGTACTCTGAGCTCATGCTGGAGTGATGAAGAACCCCCAGGGAATGAGTCCTTGATGCCCTGGGCTTTGAGAAAGTGGGTTGAATGACACTGGCCAAAGACAGGTGACATGGAGTGGTGGGGAGGAATGACTGCGGAAACATCTCCAAAATGAAGGTGAACATTGCAGAAAAAACTCTTTTTTTATCTATAATTTATCTAGAATATTTGTATTATATTTGTATCCCGGGTTCTGTTCTGTTCAGAAAGCCAATAACAAATTGTAAAATCATTTTTTTCGCCTTGCTTTTGATTATCAGCCAGTTACAATGCGTATGTCACATCTACACACCACATGCGACACAATGGGAAATGTATTTCGGGCTTACCTGCCAATATAGTGAGGAGTATGTATACATGTATTGTATGGCTGGATAGATGGATGCCACACAGCTCTCTTCAGTGTCACAACAAGCACACAACACCTACATCTTTTATTGTCACTAATGATTTGATCATAAAATGCCGCTGCCAGAAATTAGGCAATGCTATAATTAGGAACCGTTTTATGATGTTATGGGGATGTGGTTGTAAATATTCAGAGCTGCCAGTGATTTTTTTTTGAGGCAGTTGTATGTAAAAAAAGAAATTATGATAATTTTAGCTTGGCAGCCGCTCAGTTTTACTTGGCCGCCCTGCAAAACCCACTGCTTTTCCATAGGTGTCCGATGGGGGGGCTGCGTCTGCACCATAGTGCCTTGATTGGAAACCAGTGGGAATCCGTAGGTGGGCTGTGATGCACGGAGAAAACTGAGCTCTTTTAAAGTGAAAGTATTGTCTTTTTTGTACGTTTCTTAGATACATATGTGCACAAAGTCAGAGTTATGTGAATATTATGTTATGTGTTATCATAAAAAAAACTAAAAAACCTTTCTATTTCTAATTATATATGTACACAGGGGCGGCCATATTTGCTAATTATAGATTAGCTTCCTGCTCTGCTTCCTGGTTGTACCATGCTTATGTAGGTCTATCAGGCAGGGTATGTCTGATTAAGCACAATAGATTTACTATTGGCTCTTATAATGGCAAACACCCACAATGGTCATGGTACTCAGAGATCATGTGATCTAGGCTGCTTAGGCAGGGAGCTCAGGGGCAGCAGCTTTTAATTCATAGTAGTAAAGAGATACATATTTACCTAAATACTGCAAATTGGTAATGTTGTTACGTTGACTCTTGTTGACTTGTGAAATGTAAATTTTGATGATAGTTCCATTTTACAGCCTAACTTTAGGCAGCAATGATATAAATAAAATTGCCCCAATGCCCTCTTCCCCAGCTGATTAAAAAATATAACGCTTGTTTTTCAAGGGGATGATGTAGCACAACCTAATACCTTAATCCACGGCTCTGCAACAGTTGGCATTTCGCTCCAACGCTGGAGTGTGGGCAAATACTTCTACATCACCACGTACAATGCAGGGCCCACGGCCACATCATCAGGATGGGATGTGGTCACTGGTCCTGCATTGTATGTAAAAACACAGAAGACCAGTTGGAAACCTCCAAGAGGAATGTCTTTGGATACCATTTATTACAACCAGAACCAAGATGAAGACTGCAGAAGGTGAGTATTATCTTATAAGTAGTATATTATTGCTTCCCGGGATTGGCTGATCAGGGTGGGATCCAGATGGGACATCCCTGGTGAGAGCAGTGGTATGCAAAGAGCAGAGGGCTGGACAAATCCCAGGAGCCAGGTCAACCATGGCTCCTTAAAAATTACAGCTGGTTTCTAACTTTTGAGGTTTTTTTTCTACTTGCTGTCAGTCGAGCTAGCTCCTAAAAAATCTTTCTGGCTCCTGGATTGGACAGACTGGCTCCTGAATAATGATTTGTCCACCCCTGGCTTTGAGTCTTTAAACCTTCTAAAAGTAAAAACCATTAATGCAAATCATATCTCATCATCAATGAAGTATACTCAATATTTTAGCATGGCTCCTTTCACAGGTATATTTGCTGATCAGCTTCCCATTGTACTGAGAGCTAAACCAGCAATTCCCAGTAAAACCCAAAAAAGGTAATGCCATTGGTAATAATCTGGGGACTCAAAGTTACATAGTGGTCTCCCTATTATGGATTCCAACATCAGAGTGCAAAACTGCCAACAGAGTTTCTGCCTGTATGCAATTATCTCTATCTATCTATCTATCTATCTATCTATCTATCTATCTATCTTTCTATCTATCTATCTATCTATCTTTCTCAACCTTTTTTTTGTCATGGCACCCCTTATCAGTATTTAAAATGTCGAGGTACCCCAGTCTGAAATTTAAAATACGAAAATGTAAAAAAATGACATGTGGCCCCTCCAAAATCCATACCAGACCCTTATCTTGGATAGGAGTCTGGTATGGATTTCAGGAGGAGACCTCACACAAGGGCAAAAAAAAATACATGGGTCTTTAGCCTTCTCAGCAGAGTCTCCTCTTCATATTAGGAACCCCCTTACATCAGAGACCCCCTTTCACATCGGAATTTCTGCTTTTAAATCAGAGTTCTACTTTACATCGGGAGTCCCTCCTTTACATCAGATGCCCCCTTATTTCACATCAGAATCCTCCCTCTTTCACATTAGAAAGCCCCTCTTTAGCTCAGAAGCCCCTCCCCCCCACCACTTCATATCAGGAGCCCCCTTTTACATCAGAGTTCCTCCTTCACATCAGAAAATGTTGCCGCACCCCGAGGAATTAAGAAGACACCCAAGGGTGCCACGGCCCCATGGTTGAGCAAGGCTGATCTATTGGTCTGTCTGTCTATCTATTATCTACTGTATCTATTGTATATTCTCATTCTCTCTCTCTCTCTCTCTCTCTCTCTCTATATATATATATATATATCTATCTATCTTTTTGTTTCTATAATATGAAAGAGAACATATTAGACATTTTAGGATATACAATGAGTTGTTCTACAAAGCACAACTTAAAAAAAAATAAAAATAATGCAGTTTATAATTTTTGCTAATCGAGGGACAGAACCTGACCCTGGAGGTGTAATTGCAGCAGAAAATCAAGTCATTCATTTCCAGCAGCCCTTGTGGTTCTATGAAATATTCATACTGAACTCCCCACTGTACATATCAATAGAGGATGTGTAACCTGCAAATGACTTATCAATACTTATGAAATATTTACATGTTTCAGTTACTACTTTTTTCTTTTCTTACAGACTGCACCGCTGGCAACCAAAGTTCAGTAAACGACGCGGTCAGCTTTAAGGGCGTTCTACTGTTGCAAATAATTTACTTAAAATCCCCAGAACTCTCCCAAGTTCTCATATCCAATAAGAAATTATTTAATGACATAGCGCAAAGGGCAACGAATAACAACATGGAAACCGATCTCAATTCAACTTTAATTGGCTTATCATTCCCACACACACACATAGAAAATCGTGCAATACCTGAGCAGCTGGAGGGGAAAAGAGTGCTTTTGGCTTTCGAAAGGGATCATTATCTCACGCAAAATCCACCGATATATCGTCAAATATTTGCACTCTGCCTGACTGTTCGCTTTTTTTTTCTGCGTGGAAACTTGGCGCAATTGTGGCACGCCATGGATAGAGATCCTGATGGGTCTGGTCGGCGCTCATCCCCACAAAGAACTTCTCACTGACCGTCGCTCTCTAAGCGCGTCTATAAAAAGCAGTGTGTGGTCTGGCTTTGAAGGGTTACAGCAAACTAGACGTACAATTAAGCTTCAGCTTTGCAAATAAAGGGTGTAAAGTGCACGTCCCCGCCGCGTCCAATCAAACATCACCTCATAATGCATCTAAGGGACATCATTTAATTGCTATCCATCATATAACTGCACTTCCCATTCACGCCTAATCTGCTTTTTTTTTATAGAATAAGCCCTGGAGCTCCATAGCCCTTCAGAGGCATCATTGCAGCTTAACAACCTGTTATCTTGTTAAAACTTTTCCTTTGTTTGGCTATATAAATAAATGTTCCTGATATTTACATTCAACTAGTTGCAGGGAAGGTGAAAGACAGAAAAAAAGATTGGATAGCGTCAAGATGCTGCTATCTAACCCTTGCACAATTAGCAATAGTTTGCGATACCTGCAGATTGACAGCTCTCGGTGCAGCTGTGTTTCTGCTGCTTGGTAACTGTTTCTAAAGAGATTTCAGAAATTAATTGCAGTACGTGGAAAAAGTCAGCACCTACCTCGCTCATGGTTGCTTAGAGATGACAGTCCTTGGGTCTCCACTCTCCTCTTTTTTTATTTTCTGTACACTGAGGGACTGGCAGACAGAGCTGTTGTAATGTGCTAAGCTTTTTTTCCTTTTCTCTTAAAAGGGGGTACCCTGGAGCATCACCAGCCCACCAGCCAATGAGAAGGCTGCAGCTGCAGAGCAATTCAGCATCAGCTCCAGTTTATCCGAGGGCCAAAGGGGCCACCTAGTGGCCGAGTGGGAGATCACCAGCTCAATGCCAAATGTTTGTTGCAGGGCAGATTCTGTTCTTGGAAATCCGTCATTTAAAGGTGAACTCCGGGAGAAGCAAATATTGTCTAAATACAAGAGGCATGTGTATTTATTTATTACAGGTAGTGCCGACGATTTACGTTTCGCTTTATATGCACTTTCACATCAGTCTTTGCCCTCAAGGAGCTTACAGTCTAAGACCCCTACATGCATGGATGAATAACCTGTCAGCATAGGGTTGCCACCTGTCCGGGATTGACCCGGACATTAGTACGCATTTAGAAGGATGTGTCCGGGTTGCACAGTCCACCTGAGAGTCCACACAGCCCACCTGAGAGCTCGCACAGCCCCCCTGAGAGCTCGCACAGCCCACCTGAAAATCCACATAGTCTACCTAAGATCCCACAGAGTTAGGTTTGCCACCTTTTCTTCAAGCGAAACCCGAATACTCTAGCGACACGTGGACATTATTTTGGCAGAATAAGTTATAGCTTATTCATACATACATTTAGTTGGAACATATCAATTTATGATCGGGGGACTTTGTTGATTATACTTTGGGGTAAATATATGGGGGTGAGTAAATTATTTAAATGTTGCATTGGGAAAATTCACAGGAAAATTAAATTTTTACTTTTTTATTTATCTATTCCCAATAAAAGAACATAAAAATTATATGTTATCATATTTGCTACCAAATCTGTCCCAAACCAAAATATATAAGACAAATAACCTAGACTACAAAACCTAAAAGACATAATGTGAGGAACAAAGACATTGCTGAAAGGAAAAAAAACACTCTGGGGATTTAGGAAGAAAAAGGCCCGGGGAAAGGTTGTCTCTAGCTTTAAAGTGCAACTGTGCCCAGACTATAGACAAAAAAAGATTGACATATTCCTAAAGTGGTACTAAAGGCTATACTGTTTTTTTTTTTACTTTAATGCAGGGGCGTCCCGAGGCTGGGTGACACCCGGAGCGGAGGATGGATGACACCCCGCAGTGACATCATCGCGCATTAGCGCTCATCTTATTGACGCCTGCTGACGGCCATCTTGGTAATGGAGGAGGGGATGTTCACCCAGTGTGATGAGGTATGCCGCCGGGTCCCCTCCTCTCTCCCGTTGGGCTCTCGGTCCATAACCGAGTACCCGACTTTTTTTAGAGGAGGTGACACCAAAATGACTGTCATTTTGGTGTCACCCCTCCAAGGGTGTCACCCGGATGCGGGCCGCACCTTCTGCACCCCCCTTGTGACGCCACTGCCCTAATGCATTCTCTGCATTAAGGAAAAAAACATCCTGCTACCTTTCCATGCCCCCCACACCCAAACACTTACCTACACTCCACCTTCGCGGGCTTCCCAGACAATATGCGGTGTGTCCCGAATTTCCAGGTTGAGAGGAGGTCGCTGAGGGCAGGGCAACAATAGGCTGCTGCACCTGCCTTTCAATGTGAGGATGAAGGAGGCGGGAACAAGAGTGTAGATTGCCAAGTGCTGTGTGTGTCAATGGAAGCACACAGCATGGCTCAATTCCCGTCAGGGAGCGCACATGCACGCACGCACGCACGCACGCACGGGTGTCTCCTTTGCAACCTGCTAGGCAAAGGAGTGGTATACCGATATTTTCTTTATTTACTCTTTCACTGTCTCTGTCTGGTGTTTTGTCATTTGTTGATTTTGTTATCCTCCCTTGCCCCAGTCTATAGCATACCAGGTACTTGCGTTTAGGGGAGGAAGGTGAGGCAGTAGGGTTGCCACTTTTTCTTCAAGCGTAACCCGAACACTCTAGCAACGCGCAGATATTTTTTGGGGGGAGAATGAGTGGTGGCTTATTCATATGTAAATAGCGCCACCAATTCATATGTATGAGACCATTTTCAATAGGAGACCAGCAGCTCCTATCTTAATTTTGGTTGTCCCTGTCTGCCTGACATCTTGTGTGCGGGTTTCTGCTGCCATGAAACCTGGACACAGCATTCACAACACGGACTGTCCGGGTGAATCCTGGGCAGGTGACAACCCTATGAGGAAGAGCCTCACTTAGTATTATGGAGGAAAAAGCTGTCAGCTTCAAGCTGTCAGCGGGCTTCCCCACTGCTTGTGTAACCTAACTAGTGATGCAAGAGCTGTCACAGCCTCTACTCTGTGTTAGAGGTGTGAGCTCTGTGGATGGTTTGGACCAATGGCAAAGCGCCATTGGTCCAATCAAAAAAACAAAACCACTGAGGCCATCGATCTCTATGCCTCAGCAGTGACAAGCAAGTGAGGGACATAGAGGCTCCTCCCTGCCTCCTCCCTTCCTCCTCCCTCCCTCCTCCCTCCCTCAAACTAGCGTGACCGGGTTGGGGCAGGGATTCGACCTCCTGGGGGTGGGGCTTCGGTGGGCTCGGGGCAGGGCTGTGCAAGCTTGGGGTGGGGCTGGGGAATGCCTCACCCAAATCCGAAGGTACCACACGTCACTGTAGCTTACATAGCCACCTGTACGGCCCCGAAACATGGGCGCACAGGGTGCCGTATGTGATATATGTGACGATGTGTTTGAATAAAGAAACACCGAATTTTGAACGTCATCCTCTGAGTGCTGGTGACCTTCGTTCTCTACTGCTTGGCAAAGGAGACACCCGTAAATATGAGGAGAGGGGGCTGCGGTACATCCAGTGAAAAAAAAAAATGAAATGGGCAGTATTAAAAAAAAAAAAAAAAATCTACACAACTAAAAGTGGATCTTCTCTGGAGAATTAAAAAAAACCCCACAAGGGTTTAATATCACTTTAACAAGCAGGAAAAAAAAACTGGACAACAAATCCCCACTGACCTCTATAGCTGGATGTACTGTGCAGTTATTAATCCTCAAAGATCACAACAAAGACTCTAAAGTTGTTTCAGTCTGTTTCAAACAGCTTAGAAACATCCGCTATGTGTCTACATTAGAAGGCTGGCAGGCTGCCATCATCCTGCTCTCCATAGAAAATAGCTGAGGCTACTGAGCTTCTGTTAGGAATTGTGAAGGTGAATTTCTGCTCAATGCCTATAGCTACGGAGGTGAATGAGAGTTTGTTTCAAAGTATTGTTGATGCTTATTTATAATATGTAAATACTTTAGTGTGCAGAGTCAGGGCACAGGTTCACTTAAATAATACCATACCTCCCAATTGTTCCTCATTTGAAAGGACTGGCCCTCTTTTTAAAACCAAATCCCTCTGTCCTTCTTTTCTCTTCAGTTGTCCATCTTTTTGGACGGATGTGTAGACCTCTATAATAAATGTTATACTACCATAAGTGTTACACTAGAATAAACCTTTTACGTGGGACCTTTTTATAATCAAATTAGGGTTTTAAAAAGCCAATATCAAGGAAACCTAATGATGAAAAATGCACTTTGTCAATCATTTTCGGTAACAATTTTTCATGCCTCACATAACTGGGGGGCGTGGCGTGGCGGGGCTGTGTCCTTTGCCTTCACATTTTGTGCTAAGGGGCGTCCCTCTTTCCCTTCTCAGGAAGTTGGGATGTATATAATACATTGGGAGCAATGAACCAGAATAAGCATGGGGCAAGTGAAGCCATCACTTGTTTCCAGGCAATGGCTCAGAAGGTATATCATCATGACAGCCAGGGAGCTAGTATTTCCATGGGGGACATAAAAAGCAGCCTCCATAGGTTTGTTTTTTAACCAATTCCTACCGGTGTAACACACATATGCAACAGCACAGTGGCGGTACGCAAATTTGCTGTTTTCTCCTGCTGATCTGTGCTGAGAGTGTGCACGCTTGCATGCTCCTACCCGGGGCCGGATTTACTCTTTCTGCTGCCCCAAGGTCAGGTTCCTCAATGCGCCCCCCTATCCACCAAAACCCCCCCACATGGAGAATGGCAGTCCTGCAGGCAGCATACAAGTGACCTTGGCGACATCACCGGGATCACTTGTACAAAACAAGCGGCAGCTTGTACAATTAGCTCTGATGCCCAAAGCAGGACTAAATGTAGAAAAACAACTACCCGCCCGGCGCCCGGGACGGGCAACGGGAGATAGGAATTCCCCACCCCTGCTGCCCCTCTACTCCCTGCTGCCCCAAGGCCGGGCCTTGGTTGGCCTTGTGGAAAATCTGGCCCTGCTCCTAGCACAGTGACCATGTTGTCACTGACAGGTCCCAGTCACTGTTTTTATAGCCAATCACAGTGATCACATAGCCAGAGAGCCCGCCTCTGCCTCCTGTCATTCAGAACCCCTTAAAGGGACAGAGGGAGCCGACGTCCAGGAGCCAGAAGGCAACTGT
This sequence comes from Nanorana parkeri, assembly GCF_000935625.1. Taxonomy (NCBI): domain Eukaryota; kingdom Metazoa; phylum Chordata; class Amphibia; order Anura; family Dicroglossidae; genus Nanorana; species Nanorana parkeri. Next base: position 1,959,642 of record NW_017306363.1, read on the forward strand.
AGAGATGGGTTTTTAATTTCTTCTGGCCTTCTCGTCCTGGCCTGACTAGTTATATTATAATATAGAAACTAGAAAAATGTAAAATAAAATAAAGAAGGCTTTAGCTTTAGTATTTTAGTACGTGCACATTTTATACTGTACAGCTAAATACAATATAAGCTAAATTTAAATTCAAGGTCCCAACCTTTCCTTTAATCACAGCATAGTGTGCAGCGAGCAGCTTGTTCAGCACTCTGCGACGCTCTGTACGGCAGGCTCTGTTTTCATTTCTAAATTGAGCCATGCTCCTGGCACAATGGATTTTCTCGAGAGCGGATTTGATGCATGGGAAATGGTTCCAGCTTTTTTGGCTCCTCTCACCCTCTACATCAAAGTGTGCTTGATAAGTCAAAGCCAGAAGAATCATTCGAGGGATTGCATTGTTTCAAGTTTCTATAATGAAGCCCTTTTCCTTCCACTGCCTTTTCCGAATGCAGAGACATAACTCAAGAGGCAATGTGCTTTTCATAATGCGCTCTTTCAGGCTGATTCAATTCAGCAAAGAGCAATGTGCAGAATACGGGTAACCTATGGTGACTAGTTCATCATTTGCATCTAATGCTACATTCTTATGAGCCTCCTGCATTCGGTTTATTAAAATGCAGGAGAAAAAGGTAACCGGTAAAGAGGGGGGCCCAGGCACTGGGGCTGGAGTATCCATAACGCAGACACTGTATCCCCAGACCATGTTCAGCGCCTGAGCCGCACAGTGTGCTTGGTTGCTAGGATGCTGAAGGCTGCATAGTGTCATTGGTTGCAAGGATGCTGTTGGCTGACGGTGAAGCATCCATGACCCCATTCAGCTGCCAGCTGCGGGAATCCTCTGTCAACAGCTGAATGTAAACAAAGGATCCAGGACCCCTTTGATATCATTGACCAAGCATAATCACTGCCATATTTAGCAGCATTTTGGGCCTTTTGTTTACATTTAGCTGTCAGCCAGAAAATCTTACAGCCAGCCATTGAATGAGACCACAAATGTGTCATTGGATGCTAGGGTGCCAGCGGGCATCAGGTGTTTTTGCACTTGCTAGAGTGGAATAGGCATAGAGTCATTGGTTGTTAGGACGCTGCTGGTTGACGGCATCCTTGCAACCAATGAAGCATCAATTACCCCATTCAGCTGCCAGCCAGGAGAATCCCCTGTTGACAGCTGATTTTAAACAAAGGGGCCAGAACCCCTTTGATGTAATTGACGCCACTGCCATTTTTGGCATCATCCTGGCCCCTTTGTTTATATTGAGCTGTCAGTCAGACAATCTCCCAGCCAGCAGCTGAATGGGACCAGGGATGCATCATTGGTTACTAGGATGCTCAGCCAACAGCATCCTAGCAACCAATGACCCTAGGTGCCCTTCAGTGTCCTAGCAACCAAGGACGCTGTGTGGCTCGGGGCTGAACATGGCTGGGTGCTGGAATGCTCTCTGTGTTGATCTACTGCACTGAACGAAACTGAAGGTGGAGTGAGCTCCACCCGACAGTAGAACTAAAGTCTCGGCCTGACTGAGAGAGAGACTTCGGTGTGGGAAGGTGCGTTTGGATAAGTAAATACTGAACATCAGTGCTGGGGGGATTATTATTATTCCAGGCAGAATTATTTTTAAAGCCAGCCACTGACCACCAATGCTGGGGGTTATTGTTACTACCACTGACCACCAATGAAGAGGTAGTTATTGCAGTCACTTACATCAGTGCTGGGGGTTACTCCCACACTACAAGTCATTTATATCATGCAGCAGCATTTTTCTTGGGTGGAGATAGCGTCCCTTTGGCAAATGAGCCACTAGTCTAGAGATCACACACCACCTTTATGTAAAACAAAAAACTAGCAGGGAGTGTAAGACCATTTATCACTTTAAAACGTTGTTATATAATACACTGGTCTATAAAACATGAAATATAAACAGGTCTTTCTCCAGCCTCCTCCTCCTATGTATATTTAGCAGCTGTCATTTACAGTTCCTTCAGTCTGGTATTTTGTATTAGTGCTTGTCTTTGAAAAGTAGGAAGATTTGGCTTTTTCAAGGTCATCCGCATTCAGTTGCCTCTTCTCTAAAATATTAAAGCTTAGCTGGATTTAAAGTTTCACCATCTAAAATGTTAATGTTGTTATAAACTTTCATGTAGATGGTATTACATGATACTCAAGATGACTGTTACTCAAGCAAATGCAGTGCTGTGTTGACACCGCCACTTAGAGCAAATTGTCATTAATAATATAAGTGCTCCTATCGGTATGTTCGTCCTTATCTAGTCATTGGAAAAGCGGTAAATAAGGAGACTTAACATTTAGGCCTGATGTTTAGGAATGGTTACTGGTGAGGAAGGTGGTAGTGGGTGCCAAAACGGGGTTATTCACACAGCTGCCAAAGTCAGCTGAGTGAATAACCCAACCGAAGTGAAGTGATCCGAACGACGTTCGGCTATTCACTCCGGCTCAGTATAGCTGATTTTAGTCATACATCGGCTGACTTCGGTCATCCGAACATGCCCTGCATGTTCAGCTGAGCCATAGTGCAGAGGGACTTCAACTCAGCCGATCAAACATCTGTATCGGCTGAGCCAAATCTCCGGCAGCTCACTCGCTGGCGTTCGCCACTATTCTATTAGGGGCCGAAAGGCAGTGAGTGAATAGCCGAATGCCGCCGAGCGGCATTCGGCTCGGCCGTTCTGCTTGGTACCTCCGAGGTACCGAGCAGAATAGAAAATAAGCGAAATACATTTTTTTTAAAACAAAAAACAGTTGAAAAATTATTTTTAAAATGGAAAAAAAATAGGAAAATTTTAAAATTTTAAAAAATATATTTTAAAGAAAAGAAAAACAATTGGGCAGTAACAGCTAGCTCTGCCCAACTGTTTTCTATTGGCCGGCACCTGCCAGAGTCTCCTAGCAGGTCCCGGCCCCTAGCAGGCTCCGCAGTTGTTATTGTTTAATGACAGATATTGTTATTGACAGATCAGCACCCCCAGGTCTTTTGGGGACGCTGATCTGTCATTACAACTGGGCGGAGCGAGCCGTGAGATCACAATCCGACAGAGACACAGGCAACAGGAAGCATAAGCTGACGAGACCATCAGCAATGTGAGGGCAGGCTCGGTTTTATATAGTCACCTATTGAGGCAACAGCATCACTTCCTGTGCCCCAGCCGTTTGCACATCTTCCAGCACACGTCCATTTGCGCCGCCTGTGCACTATGCCATGTTTCCCGAGATTGAGTCTTTGCAGATGTGCGGCTGCCATTTTTCCCTTACTGGATGCTTGTGTGGAGTTGACCTTTGAAAGAGTGTCGAAAAGTTTTTCATGTTTTGGATAAAGTAAAAAGTCAAAATTGCTCCTTGCTTCATCCATGGCCACTGATATCTTCTGCCAGTCTTCTATTTCCCATTGGGCAGCCACAGATGATGCACATCGTCCTGTTACCTGGCTCCATTCTCGACATCTTACAGATGCCGGTAGTGTACTCTACACTGCATATGTGCCACAGGCAATGTACACAAATCTGTAAAATCTGTAATAAGGCAAGGTAAAAAAAAAATGCTTTTCATATCTCTTCTGCCAAAAAATCTCTACTTCCTTAGAAGTTTTTATTTTATTACGGAATTTAGTTTTGCTTTAATCCTGTCCATTGAAGTACATTCACATAAAATAATAGTGGGAAGGGGCAAAATGAACTGACATTTTCTGCATCATTTTTGCATAATAGGATCCCATCCCTAGTGTTGGATCTTGCGAGTGAAGAACCTCAATCACTCTACGATATCATTAAACTGATCACATAAATGATGAGGCTGAGTTACGGCCTGCATTCGCACAGAGTTTTCCAGAAGAACACTCAATATATCTTGGAAGCTTTCAGTTTTCAGTTAATATTATTAGCTTTGGATAGTCAGGCAGCTCTTAAATCAGATAAACGCAAGGTAAGGATTTCTCCCCTTTAGAAGGGTCCAGTGTGAGATTGAGCAAAGACTGATATTGATTTTATTAATTTATGAACTCTTTTGTGCTGAAGAGCCAGTCAGGGGGTTGGTTGCTATATATTAGACTATGGCTTCCTCTCCATTTCACTGTCCAGCTGCCAGAAGCTTGATACCTTTATGCTATCTAGTATTTAAGAATGACTACAGGTATATTATGTTAAGCTCCTTGGAGACCTTTTAAAGGGGCTTCACGCAGGGCAGGATTTCCCACAAGGGCAACCAGGCAAAAATTTTTATGGGGCCCTGTGATTTCTAGTTATACCCCTTGCAGAGCCCACTTGAGATCCCACACAGCCCACCTGAGGGTGACCCGCGTGCCCCGCCTCCCCCTCCCCTGCTTGTTCCGGCCTCCTCCACCGCCGCTGCTGGCTCTCATTGACTCATTACGGTCAGTGATCTGAACAGCAGTGCATTCTTTGAAGCCGCCAGTGAAAGCCACCAGCAGAGGATAATATAGCGACCCAGGTGGTCCGCTCGGCATCTGGCCGGACCCCATAGCGGCCGCCAGGGTCGCTATGGCGATTGTTACGCCACTGAGGGCAACCAAGGCCTGGCCTTGGGATGGCAGGGAGCAGAGGGGCGGCAGGGATTGTTATCGCCCGACGCCCGGGACATGAAGTGGCGGGTAGTTGTTTTGTACATTTAGCACTGCTTTGGGCAAGCAGAACTAAATGTACTGTGCAGCCTGCTCATCTGTCCTCCCCCAAACCTCTCCCACCCCACCCCACCGGCCCGCCAGATACCTCTCTCCCTACTGGCTGCCTCCCTTCCCACTCTTCCAGCAAGGTAGTTCAGGATGGAGACCGGGGAGCAGAACGGACAACGCTCCGTGTAAACACTGAGAGGGGAGAGCTGCACTTGCAGCCTTCCCCTCTCAGCTGTCACAGGAGTTCCAGCACATTGCTGTGCTAGAACTCCTGTATTTGAGGTGACAGGTTCAATAAAGAGAACCTGTCACCTCCAAATGCTATCACACAGGGGCTTGTTAGCTCTTTTTTTTTAAGGCTGCTCGTCTGTCCTCCCCCAAACCTCTTCCCCCACTCCGCCGGCCCCGCCAGATACCTCTACCCCTACTGGCTGCCTCCCTCCCCGCCTTGATTTTCGAGGTCCCTCGCTCTTCCATCAAGGTAGTTCAGGATGGAGAGTGGGGAGCAGAGCAGAGAATGCTCCGTGTAAACAATGAGAGGGCCTTCCCCTCTCAGCTGTCACAGGAGTTCTAGCACAGTGCTGTGGTAGAACTCCTGTATTGGAGGTGACAGGTTCAAAAAAGAGAACCTGTCACCTCCAAATGCTATCACACAGGGGTTAGCTCTTGAGTGATAGCAATAAAGTTAAGTGAAAAAAAATCAAATTAAAATTAAAAAAAATTAAAATGTATAAAAAATGCATTAAGGAAATAAAAATTACGAAAAAAATAAGTAAAAAATAATAAATTAAATTTAAAAAGTAAAAACAATAATAAGATTAAAAAATTATATAAAATAAAAAAGTAAAAAATTATAAGATTAAAAAAATTATAAAAAATACAAAAGTAAAAAATAATAAGATAAAACATTGCACTGTAACACAGGTGCATTGGTGTGCCATTCTAAAAAACAGACTCAGAGATAATGAGCGGAGGGGTTGCATGACTGGGGGAAGGAATAGTCCCTGTCGAAGGGGTTAAATCAAATGGGAATCAGTTGACCTTACCTGATTGAAGGTTGGAGTCATGTGTCAGGGAGGAGCCGCATGGGATGGGACCGCAGTTGCTGATGGGCGCTCTTTCCAGAAAATCGACGGAGGAAGACGGTTGTCCCAGTCGCCGATCTCCAAATTTTTGCAGTTGGGGGCAGTTGGAATGGTTGTTATGTCACAGCAGCTTGGCGGGTTAAGGGGTCTTTGGGGGTCTAGAAATGTGAGTCGTTTACTAAATGGGGGCCATCAGCTGGTATGGTGCTCCCTCCCCCTGTTGGTGTCGGTAGTTGTCGGGGGCCTGGCCCCTTGGAGCTTGGGAAGCAGTAACTGTCCTCGAGCTGGTGCGGGTGCGGCTGGGGACATGGGAATGGTTTTAGTAGAGGCCTTATTTTGGTTGATGGGCACCCAAAGACCCCTTCTCAGGTCCAACCGTCATTCAGATTATTTATTTGTATATTATTTTGGTTATTATGTTTGGTAACTGTTCAATTTTTGTATGTTTAATAAAGGGCCGCTGTGGGTATTTAAATCCATGTTGCGCAGTTCGTGTGTTCATTGAGGTTCTTAACAAAGGGACGTAATCGACGAATCCATCAGTCATGAATAGCAGAGCGACGCACCAACATGTACAAGGTATATTACTGTGGCACATTCCTGTGAAGACAGCTTAATGATTAGAGATAGGTTATGCAGAAAGGCTCACCCCAAGAATTCCAGTGCTGGGCTTTCTGGGTAAAGACTGAGTAACATACCACAACAGAAGTGAAGTCCTCACTAATAAACGTTTGTGGGCGGGCTCCTAGGTATGCTGTAAGGGCGCCTGATGTTACATATCCACTTTTGTTACCCATTTTTCTGATGATATGCGTGCTTGAAGTTCTAAAATTCCACAGAGCTTTGCCTGTAGATATCTCTAAGGTCAGACTCAAGACTACCTTTATATTCCTCACAAGAAACCATTTAATGTATTCAGCACAGGGTCCCCCCAGAGACCTCTCTGAATATCATGGACTACAACCATACCTGGGAAAACAAAAAAGGGCATTCAATCCGCAAGGTCACGTCAACTGTTGTGCTCCGTCAACCCTTCCTTCTCGGTTCCTGCGGGTCTAGATTTTTTTTTTCTATTGCTGGGACTCAACAGATAAAAGTCTCCCATGATTCATTATTTTATGACAGTGATTAATATTAGACGCTGCGTTCTCAAGTCAAAATAAAAACAAGCTGGCTCCACAGAATGAAAATGTATTGTGAGGTCATATTTTAATCTATCGCTGGAACATTCTGGAGTTAGCATTTTAATGAGCACCCACAACTCCTTTGTTATTGCAAATAGTACAATATGTTGTTATAGGAAGGTGCTTGGCCCATCCGCTTCAAGACACAGGCAGCTCTGGTGCAGCAGTGCAGTCCTTTCAGATCAAGAATGGATGTGGTCTCTGTTGGAGTGGATAAGAATAATTTCAATGGAACAATGGGGTTAAAACTGAACTTCAGGAAAACAGCTAAATACTCAAATGAAACACCTACTAAGTTGCAATTTTACATATTAAAGGATTTTTGTTTTGGGTTTGGTCTCTCCAGTTCCTAGATACAGCACAGCCCTGACTTGCAGGGGAATAGACCTAATTTTTTCTCAGTGCTGAAGATATTGTATTTTTATTTAATTATTAATACTTATTATTTTTTTTATTTATCGTTTACATTTTTATTTATTTGTACTTATTTTGTTACATCACCATACTTGTTTATTGCTAAGTGAACTATCTATGGATGATCCATTCCAGCCTAAAGTTCTGATCCCATAAGGTTTCTGCGGACGTTAGATAATGTTTGCCATCAATGGTCAGATTATGGATCATTGGAAGACTTGTAGACCCCTCTGCAGCTCTGGCCGAAGCTTGATTGTTGAACCCGCTTATGGAAAACGAATTCTCCGAGATGATTACTGTAGGTTCCCTGGAGGTAGGCTGGTTCCTTAATGCACACTAGTTTGTAGTGTAGCTCAAGGTGCAGGTGTTGCTCACATTTCCCCTCAGGGATGAGTCCTTAGCCGGTATGTGGGTTGGATGCTAGTCACTTTAAGGATTTTTCTAATACTTTATACCATGAATGACAGAAATAGGGAGAGAGGGATAGGGGCTGGTCAGCAGACATGTTTGAGATCTCCCCTTGATGAGACATCAGACTTCTCTCTGAGGTCCAAGCCCATCCTTGCTTCTCCCGCACCTCCAGCTTTCCCTGCTGTGTAACCTATTAGAAGCCGGTCTGAATGCAGAAAAAGTTGTCAGTTTCAGACTTGACGCTGACGGCTTTTTCCTCCATAATACTAGATGAGGCTCTGCCTCACCTGCCTCACCTGCCTCCCCAGACCACATGCTCCTGGTACCAACCTGCATTAATCAGTAGAGACACAATGCCATTTGGAAGGTTTATCATTAGCTGGATAGCCAGTTTTTATCAGTGCCACTCAGCATGGAGCTGAGTCAGTTTAAAACGTGTATTATTATTATTATTATTATTGTTATTTTACAGGATTATATATATAGCGCCAACAGCAGACATCTCAACTCTCCCGGACGTTCCCGGGAGTCTCCCGCTATTAGAGAAACATTTTCTCCCGGAAAGGTTTACTCTGCTCTCAGGTCCGGATTTACTCTCCCTGCTGCCCCAAGGCCTGGTTCTGCAATGGGCCTCCTGCCCCCCCATCAACGGAGAATGGCAACCGGATGGCAGGGGCGGCAGGGTTAGTTTCATTTTTTTATTGTTTCTTCTATTTTTTATCACTATTTAATTTTTTAACATTTTTAACTTATCATTTACTTTTTTATAATTTTTTTATCTTATTATTGTTTATTTATTTTTTATAATTATAAGTGTCACTTTAACTCAACAAGTCACCGAATAAATAACAGCAAGTGTCACTGCTTCCGACAATGATTAGAAGTCTGGGGACGGACAGGCTGCACACATTTTACACGTGATTGCGGCGTCCTCGCCGCGATCACTTGTAAACGAACAAGCGGCTTCCCCACACTATATTTAGTCCTGCCTTCCCAAAGCAGGACTGAATGTAGAAGGCAACTTACCGCCCGGCGCCCGAAACTTTCTGTTCCAGGAGTTGGGGGATGCCACACCGCTGCCGCCCCGAGGCCCGGCCTTGGTGGTCTTGTGGGGAATCCGGGCCTGTCTGCTCTATCTAGCAGAGTAAACCTTTCCGTGCTGTCAGACTATCTATTGCACCCACCCACTGCTGCTGTCAATCAGCAGCAGTGGACCTGAAGTTCTCCATCAGGTCCACCTCTGCTGACTGACAGCAGCAGAGGGCGGGTGCAACAGCCAGCTTGCTATTGACTATTGCATATTGAAATAGTTCCTAAGCCGTTTTTTTTTTTTTTTTTCCTGACGGTAGCAGCTGTCAGAACACTAAAATAACAGTAGATAGCAAAGGAAGCATTAACCTCTTTGCCATCTGCCATAATTTCAAAGGGGTGCTCTCTACCTTGTTGTGGGGGGGGGGGGGTTGACAGAGGGCACCTCCCTGAAATGAGAAGGGCACCTCCCTAAAATTACTTATTTCAGGTTGGGATCCCTGCAACAGTTTATGCTTGGCTGCACGGTAACTGTGTATGTATGTGAGTAATAGACCTTAGATTGAAAGCTCCTTGAGGGCAGGGATTGATGTGAATGTACAGTATATGTAAGGTACGGGGTAAATTGATGACGCTCTATAAATGTCTGTATTAAATAAATAAGATAAACAGGTTTATCCAGTAAACGGTGCAAGGAGCCAAGCGGTAGGCACAATAACCTGCAGCAGCCAATCAGAATCCACGTTCTTAAAATCATAGCACAATAAAGTGTAATCTGACTGGCTGAGATGGGCACAGCGATGTACACTCGCCCTTTCCTCGGTTTCAAGCTGGCAAATGTTGCACCAAGGACGCCGTGCCCTGGCAGAATGAAGTGAAGGAAGGATTGACAGAAGTAGAGTATGTATGTAAGGAAAACGAAAATAGAATTTCCGCACGAATCGCTCTGAAAATGTGAGGAAGTGCAGTCAGCGTGCTGAGATGTGGCTAAGTGGTTGAGTGATATAAATACGATAAAACGACCTTCATTAAAGACAGCGGGAACGCTTTTGCTTCTTAAAGAGGTTTTTCTGATGACGGACAACTTAAAGTTCACCTTTTTTTTTTTTTTCTTGTCCTGTGCAGTCTTCATCTTTTAACCAGTTCAGATCTCACACCTATATACACTTTAGACCCCATTCAGCGCTGATTTGAGCTGAGAGACTTTGAGAGGCATTGAACGCTATGGTAGCGCTACGAAGTGCTACTTTTGGCATGGACTTTGTAGCTGCTACATTGGGCTGTATCCAATCAAAAGCGGTCTTGATGTGACATAAATCCTCTTCCTGTTTCCTGCTTATGTTCCTGCTTATATTTCTGTGCAAAAGTGACACTTCTGTAGCGACGTCACGCACATATCTATCTATCTATCTATCTATCTATCTATCTATCTATCTATCTATCTGTCTGTCTGTCTGTCTGTCTGTCTATCTAATATGGCTGCCCTTTATATTCTCACTTTCCCTGTCAATTAAAGAGAGCAGACTATTTATATTTTTTTTCTATTTCTTAGATGGATAAAATATTTTGTAATAAAAAGTAATAACATAATAAATAAAACTGAATTGATAGAATGATTGACGTGCAAACTATGCCAGAAGCCCTGCGGACAATTCTAGAGAAAAGAAAATACTTCATAGCTGCGGAGTTTTATAATGATTGCGCAGGCTTTTGCAGCATCAAATGTGCCTAATGGGTAACTAATGTTCAGGTTTAAATTTGTACTCACGCCAGAAGGAAACTATAGATAAACCCGAATGCTGTGATCAGAATATCTCTTACACAGCTGTGGGGAGTGCTGAGTGCCGGGTCGATGGGTCTCGAGAAGCATTATAAGTATAATTATAAACTCTTCTCTGGGCCCCGGGAATATCTCTGCAGCAACTCCGGGAGAATACTTCTTATTATTACTCTTTTATGTGTTCCGATGGAGATTCCTCTGGTAAAGGTGCCCAGACAGCATCTTCTAATCATTCCATCAGCAATCATAATACTCATAGTTCACATACTATTTGCCGGTGTTATATTTTGGAAATTAAAATAAAACAATTTATGTTTTTTCCACATTATTCAAAGTTTTCAATAACATTTTAACTGGTTTACGTTTCTCATTTTGAAAGTAATGTTTTCTATCCTTTTAAAGCTGAAGTTAAATCTGCTTATATTTTGCCTTCCCGCCCTTTCCCTCCTCATTGTCACACTGATGAAATTAAAATAATAAACATTTCTGTTTTCGCTTTATATCTTTATTTTAGACTTGGTGGCGTCGTCAGTGGGTCTTTGTGCTTCTCTCTGCAATGCAGGCAGATCGTGGCTGGTGGGTGGGGCTTGGCAGGGTGATGTACAAAGATTCCTGAAAACATTACAGCATTTGCTATAGTACTATTTGCATGAATCCTTAGCACTGATGCAAGCAGTGGGCTGGCTCTTTGGAGGAGTTATCCAAATATCAAAATGCCCTAATGGGTGGGTGTCAGTCTGGAGGAGTGGGAGTTCCTAGGCAGGCTTCACTTGCATGCAGGCTTACCTGTGTAACACCCACATGTGATGCTAAGCCTCCATGATTGAAAAAGCTGAAATCCAATTAATGAAAGGGTTGGGCCAGGGATAGCTCAGCTAGGGAGGAAAGTGTTAGATGGTTCTGGACGTCCTCCAGCCAGGAAATCAGGCACCTATATCTGACTTTCTGCAGCTTCTATGGATTTTTCAGAGAGAAAGCACAGCTGGATCTGTCTGCGTTCAGCCTACTTCCCTCTCATTGACAATGCAGAGTGCTATAGCCGCCAGGAGTCTGCCTACCTGTGTAGAGCTGACTGTCAGCCTTACACTGGAACCAATTCTGGTGGTTGAAAAGCCACCAGATTGCTTCCACGGGCCATTAACCAGCCACCAACGCGAAAGGGTTAAAGGTAATAAACAATTTGATTCTATAAAGTCTATTCTGCTTCACGTGGCTCCAGGAACGGGTGATATTTACCCTGGGTGAGAGGGCAGAGCATAGCAACCCTTCCAGTGACACCGAGTTTGCATGTTCTCCCTGTGCTTGCGTGGGCTTCCTTCGGGTACCCTGGTTTCCTCCAACACTCCAAAGACATGCTGGAAGGTTAATTGGCTCCTCTCTAAATTGGCCCTGTATGTGTGCATGTGAGATAGGGACCTTAGATTGTGAGCTCCTTGAGGGTAGCGACCAGGGACGTGCGGTCAGGGGAGGCAGGGGAGGCAGAGCCTCACCTAGTATTATGGAGGAAAAAGCTGTCAGCTTCAAGGTGCTCTGGCCGGCGGGGGCGGGGCAGGACGTGCTTGGGAATGCCTCACCCAGAACCAGAGGTACCGCATGTCACTGGTAGGGACTGATGTGAGTGTGCAACTATGTAAAGTGCTGCGTAAATTGTCGGCGCTATATAAATACCTGTAATAAATAATATAAATAAATGTATGGACTATTATAAAAAAATTACCATTTAGCTATTAAAAGTGTCATCCAGCACTAACCTTTCTTATCCAACTTCTACATTGTTGTATTATTTAAACCCAGTATAAAGGAAATAATTGTCCAAAAAGGAGCCCATCATGGGTTTTTAACTGATCATTTTTGGGGCATTGGTTCTTTGTGGTCTGTGTAACTAGAGGCGTGGTAGGGCTGTGTGTGCTTTGCTCTATACTTTGTGCTAAAAGGTGCCCCTCTTTTTCATCTCAGAAAGTTGGGCGGTATGGGAGTATGAGAAATGTATAGGCTTTTCCGTCTATTTCCTAATGCTCTGAGTCTCAAAGGAATTCATCACGCTAAATAGCCTGGCTCCCTGGCGGAAAATGTTAAAATGCATTAGGCCCATTTACAAAAAAAAAAAATACAAGCCATCACATCTAAACATATGGTAGATCTGATTCCGAAACCTGTTCCAGTTATCGACGTATGAAATATTAAAGAGGAAAAGGAAAAATTCTTTTCTGCCATTTTTCAAAGTGTGGTTGGCGACAATTATACCCCCACATTACCCTAGATCAGAAAGGGAGGCTAATTATATTCTTTGCGGTACCTTTTTTTTTTTTAAACGAGCACAGTAATAGAATTTTGAAGAACTGTATAGACTTTTGCACTGAGATATGTTACCCCGGCTCTGAAACGACAATCCATTTTATTTTGTTATAATTTTCCTACAAATTGCCAGCCCTGAAATATCAGCTTAAAGATCTCAGGAAAATAATCGGTCTGAAAAATGCCATTAGGCAGACACGCAGAGAGAGGAAAAGGGAACGCGACCTGATTGCTCCCTCTTCTGGCACTTGCTGGTACTATGGTCCAACTGTTGATGTGAGGGACTAATGGTGAAGTGCAGATACACACTATATAGACAAACGTTTGTGGACACCTCACCATCACACCTAAATGTGCTTGTTGGCCATCCAATCTCAAAACTTCATATATAGTTGCCCCCCCCTGCTACTATATACTATAAAGGCTTTCCAAAAGGTGCCTGTGTGCATTTGTCCCCGTGTTATATGAGTGGTACAGGCCACTCGAGTTCTTCACATCATGACTGTCTCTCCTGGCTGTTTCTCTCTGTCTCTTCGCGCTCTCTCCCCTGTCTGTCTCTCTTCTCTCTCTCCTGGCTGTCTCTCTTCTCTCTCCCCTGGCTGTCTCTCCTCTGTCTCCCCTGGCTGTCTCTCTTCTCTCTCTCCTGGCTGTCTCTCTTCTCTCTCTCCTGGCTGTCTCTTCGTTCTCTCTCCCCTGGCTGTCTCTCTTCTCTCTCTCCTGGCTGTCTCTCTTCTCTCCCTCATGGCTGTCTCTTCGCGCTCTCTCCCCTGGCTACAGTCCATGTACCTATTGCACTCCTTACCGCTAATCCATAGTAATAGGTTGGGTGCATCAGTAGTCGACGGCTGGCCACCGTCTAAGTAGTATAAAGAAATTATGGACACCGGCACTCCAAGATAGAATAACGTCTTTTTATTGACGTATCATGCAATAGTACACTTATTGCAACGTTTCGGGGTCACACAGGATCCCCTTCATCAGGCAGAACAAGAGGCTGTCTCTCTTCTCTCTCCCCTGGCTGTCTCTCTTCTCTATCTCCTGGCTGTCTCTCTTCTCTCTCTCTCCTGGCTGTCTCTCTTCTCTCTCTCCTGGCTGTCTCTCCTCTCTACCTCCTGGCTGTCTCTCCTCTCTCCCCTGGCTGTCTCTCCATGCGCTCTCCCTCCTGGCTGCCTCTCCTCTCTCTCTCCATGCTGTCTCCCCTCCCTCTCTCTCCTGGCTGTCTCTCCTCTCTCTCTCCATGCTGTCTCCCCTCCCTCTCTCTCCTGGCTGTCTCTCCTCTCTCTCTCTCCATGCTGTCTCCCCTCCCTCTCTCTCCTGGCTGTCTCTCCTCTCTCTCTCCACGCTGTCTCTCCTCTCTCTCTCCACGCTGCCTCTCCTCCCTCTCTCTCCTCGCTCTCCTCTGTATATTTTCCAAAAAATAAAATTGATGTGTGGCCCTAGAGTGTTTGGGTTTCATTTGAGGAAATGGTGGCAACCCTAGGCTACCTACGCACTGCAAGGGTTCAAATCATTTTCACCAAGAGTTCCCTTTTAAGGTATTTCTAACTCTTTCTCTTGGCAAGAAACATTCCGATGATATTTTCTTCCAAACTCACCAGATTTTATTTTCCTGGTAACATTCCCGGGCTGCTCAGCAGTCACTCGGGCTGTAAAGCTGCATCCTTCAAACATTCTGGCTGGTTGACCTTTCATTGCATTGCGCTCCTCTTGCGGGAGGATGTGGCAGGAGATACACCGCAGTGGATTTATTGCTGCGGCTCCTCTCTGATTATTTTGAAAAACTGGAAAATCGTTAGTTCAATGTACAAACAATACTTTACTAGAGAAATAAATGTCATCTTTATGTCAGTGTCTTCTTTATGATTATGAAGATGGGATTTATTATCCATATAAACTGTTTTATAGATCTTCTCCTGAGAGCTCACCTCGCCTTTCACTGACTTAAAGGGCCAGTCCACCTCAAACTTATATTTCAGTTGTAATAATTCCGAGATCATGCGATTGTTGTGTTTGGCTATAATAGAAGTCACCAGCACTCGATGATGTGTGCAAGAAGTAAAGCACTTTTTATTAAATCGTCACATGCGTCAAACAGCCAACGTTTCGGGGCCACGCAGGGACCCTTCTTCTGGGTGACATAGTGACTATAGCTCTATGTCGCCCAGAAGAAGGGTCCCTGCGTGGCCGCGAAACATTGGCAGTCTGACGCATGTGACGATTTAATAAAAAGTGCTTTACTTCTTGCACACATCCTCACGTGCTGGTGACTTCTATTATGGACTGTATCTGATAGGTGCCATCCGTGTTGTCACTTCAAGCGCCACCCTTTCATTAAGGTCTGTATGCTGCATGGAGTGCAGGTGATTTCGTATTATTGTTGTGATTGGCTGTCAAAGGCATCACATGATCGGAAGCCCGTCCCACATGCTCCAGATCCTAAACAGTGAAGCTGTCACTTTGGTCACTGTGCTCTGTGCACGTCAGTGGCTACCTGAATGAATATTTGTGTACAGCCGGCAATAAAGCCCGCCTCCCGCGGTGCTGACACAAATGCGCGTTACACCAGCAGGAAGTGGTCAAATGCGCTCATAGTTGCATTCCCGTAAGGTGAATCTGTGAGCAAAACAAAAAAACTACATGTATGATGCTTGCATCAGGGCTGAGGGCTCATAAGAGGAATACTGAGGCAGGGTGCTGTGATGATTAAATGAAGATATGTACAGCGCCCTGCCGGCCCCTCCCACCGGCCATGGTCTTCCTGCATTGCATAGGGAAGCAGAGAGACCCAGACATGACATCACTGTGCCGGTGTTCTATCGAAAACTCACCCGCATCAAAATCTCCAACTACCTTTCTTCCAGTGCTCAGAAAGACTCGAGCTCTGTACAGTTGCGGTGCGCATGCACGCATCGCGTTTTCAGAATACTCGTCGAGTTTGCCACCTGCTGAATATTTTTAAAATGCAGCTGCACAGAGCTCCGTCATTCTTTGTGTTTTGCAGTCTAACAAACGGTCGAAATCTCCAACTTGCAAGTACCCGGCAGTGAGGTAGTTGGAGATTTCGACGAGTTGGAGCTTTCGATAGAACACTGGGATGCCGGCAGCTGTTTAGCTGTCAATCAGCATTTAGCGCATCTGCTTCCTCGCAGCACTCTGTGAATACCGGCACCGACGCACTGAAGTTTTTTTTCTGGCTTGGAAAAGCTGTCTCTCCTCTCTCTCTCCACGCTGTCTCTCCTCTCTCTCTCCACGCTGCCTCTCCTCCCTCTCTCTCCTCGCTCTCCTCTGTATATTTTCCAAAAAATAAAATTGATGTGTGGCCCTAGAGTGTTTGGGTTTCATTTGAGGAAATGGTGGCAACCCTAGGCTACCTACGCACTGCAAGGGTTCAAATCATTTTCACCAAGAGTTCCCTTTTAAGGTATTTCTAACTCTTTCTCTTGGCAAGAAACATTCCGATGATATTTTCTTCCAAACTCACCAGATTTTATTTTCCTGGTAACATTCCCGGGCTGCTCAGCAGTCACTCGGGCTGTAAAGCTGCATCCTTCAAACATTCTGGCTGGTTGACCTTTCATTGCATTGCGCTCCTCTTGCGGGAGGATGTGGCAGGAGGCACACCGCACGGG
>NW_017306363.1:1976326-1995805 GCF_000935625.1 Nanorana parkeri
TTAAAGGGCCAGTCCAACTCAAACTTATATTTCAATTGTAATAGCGGGGGGGTGGGGGGGGGGCTACCTAGAAATCCCAGGGCCCTGGAGAAAAATGTTAATTTGTCCCATATAAGTGGCAGATGACCTTAACCCCTTGGCCCCTTTAAGGCGTTCTGAAGGATGGGAGGATGAAGTGTACTTCCGAGATCATGCGATTGTTGTGTTTGGCTATAATAGAAGTCACCAGCACTCGATGATGTGTGCAAGAAGTAAAGCACTTTTTATTAAATCGTCACATGCGTCAAACAGCCAACGTTTCGGGGCCACGCAGGGACCCTTCTTCTGGGTGACATAGTGACTATAGCTCTATGTCGCCCAGAAGAAGGGTCCCTGCGTGGCCGCGAAACATTGGCAGTCTGACGCATGTGACGATTTAATAAAAAGTGCTTTACTTCTTGCACACATCCTCACGTGCTGGTGACTTCTATTATGGACTGTATCTGATAGGTGCCATCCGTGTTGTCACTTCAAGCGCCACCCTTTCATTAAGGTCTGTATGCTGCATGGAGTGCAGGTGATTTCGTATTATTGTTGTGATTGGCTGTCAAAGGCATCACATGATCGGAAGCCCGTCCCACATGCTCCAGATCCTAAACAGTGAAGCTGTCACTTTGGTCACTGTGCTCTGTGCACGTCAGTGGCTACCTGAATGAATATTTGTGTACAGCCGGCAATAAAGCCCGCCTCCCGCGGTGCTGACACAAATGCGCGTTACACCAGCAGGAAGTGGTCAAATGCGCTCATAGTTGCATTCCCGTAAGGTGAATCTGTGAGCAAAACAAAAAAACTACATGTATGATGCTTGCATCAGGGCTGAGGGCTCATAAGAGGAATACTGAGGCAGGGTGCTGTGATGATTAAATGAAGATATGTACAGCGCCCTGCCGGCCCCTCCCACCGGCCATGGTCTTCCTGCATTGCATAGGGAAGCAGAGAGACCCAGACATGACATCACTGTGCCGGTGTTCTATCGAAAACTCACCCGCATCAAAATCTCCAACTACCTTTCTTCCAGTGCTCAGAAAGACTCGAGCTCTGTACAGTTGCGGTGCGCATGCACGCATCGCGTTTTCAGAATACTCGTCGAGTTTGCCACCTGCTGAATATTTTTAAAATGCAGCTGCACAGAGCTCCGTCATTCTTTGTGTTTTGCAGTCTAACAAACGGTCGAAATCTCCAACTTGCAAGTACCCGGCAGTGAGGTAGTTGGAGATTTCGACGAGTTGGAGCTTTCGATAGAACACTGGGATGCCGGCAGCTGTTTAGCTGTCAATCAGCATTTAGCGCATCTGCTTCCTCGCAGCACTCTGTGAATACCGGCACCGACGCACTGAAGTTTTTTTTCTGGCTTGGAAAGACACATATTGATATCTCATCCATACAAAAAACTATGCATTTAATAATGATAATTAAGGGGATTCATGGGGGAAACGTCAAAGGCGTCTCAGTCATTATAAAACAATTTCTGAAAAGGGAAATATGTTCAATACTCAGTATTGGCTTAGCATGACAGTTCTCCAATGTTCAGATTAATGGGTATCTGGACTCTGAATCTATCATGCAAATCTAATTACCGGCTTGTATATAATCACACACAGCATTACAATGCGCTCCGGTCACACATTAGAGTTGTGCATATTAAAGTGGCTCAGGACACACAGCGATCCTACTCCTTGGCCGGGCTTTTCATCCCAGTACCTTAAAGTCCAGCTCCTAGCTAATTCTTTTTTTTTACCCTAGCCCCCTAAAAAAAGCACATCGAGCTGCAATATTCACCTTCAAGTTGAAGATGCCCCATGTCACCAGTACCTCTATGTTACAAGATCTCCTCTGTCTTCCAGGCTGAATGACACCTTTTTATAAACAATGCACAGGGCCCTTTGACTTGTGAATATCTGCAAATAATGCCAAAAAGAAGCATTCATTAAATGTTTTTTTCTAGAGCATTTGTATTGTGAATGTAGTGTCATGTACCCTGTTTCCCCTAAAATAAGACCTACCCCGAAAGTAAGACCTGGCACTCTTTTTTCCAGATTCCTGTAATATAAGACCTACCCTGAAAATAAGACCTAGTTTGGTGTAGCATGTGAGGGGGAACTTGAAGAGCAGGTGGTGGTCTCAGCCTGCAGGGACATACTGTAATAAGGGGATGACAGGGGACTCCCTCCGGCCAGCGCAGTGACAGGGAGCACTCCGGTACCATACTTCACCAACTGCTGTCCCCCTGAAGGCGCTGCGTCATGTAATGGTACTGTAATGTGTACCGGTAAATGGTACCGTACTTTACCGCACTGTCCACTGTCTGATTTCCCCACTGCTGCACTGCTGGTACCACTGTCCCTGATGGCAAAGGAAGCCAGCGCAGTAAAAAAGCAAGGCTGCGGCGGCGGATCGAGCAGGCCCGCATTAGCCGATACTTCCTCTCTATAGCGCCAGTTACTGTGACAGGCGGAGTGATACCAGATAACTTTGGATTCTTGTACATTTTGTTGCACATTCAAAAAAAAAAAATAAGACATCCCCTGAAAATAAGACCTAGTGTGTTTTTTGTGGGCAAAAAAAATATAAGACAGTGTCTTATTTTCGGGGAAACACGGTAATACTACATAATGACCATTAGATGGAGCTGCACATACTTATATACATACTTATAATACATACTTATTTCCAATGCTCCTCAGCTCCATCTAGTGGCCAAAATGTGTTATTAGATCGCAATACATTCAAAATAGATTTGAACTGCATAAAAAAGTACATTAAAAGAGAACTATAGTCAAACTTTTTGGGGGCTTTAGTTCTCTTTTGGGTCACAGGAGAAGATTTACTAATGTCCTCCTGTAACGCAAAGTCAGCATATAGTGGGATACTGCCTGCTATATGCTGACAGCACAGAGCTGTGCTGAAGCTGGGTAAGATCTTGACAATATTGTCAGAATCTACCCCGCTGCCCAATTGACAGCTGGCTCTGCCTCTCTAGAGCCAGAGTCAGCTGCGCCCGCTCCCCTCCCCTGTCTGTCACTCCAATGAGCGCTGAAGGAACAGAGATAGGGGAGAGGGGAATCCCTGCAGGGAGCGTTGACTGACAGTCACTACTCTCTACAGGTAGAAGCCGTGAGCTGAGCAATCAGCGGTTTGTGATCAATCAGTTCTTGAGCTATAGAGCTACACGGCAGCTGGCAAAAGGCCCCTGTAGCACCCACCTATTCCTAAAGGGCCTTACCGGTCAGGTGTGCGATGGGACTCGGATATTAAAGCGCGCATTTTTCCCCGAGTTTGATGCACGTTCCCAGAACACCTAGGTGTGAACGGGGACATTACCTGAAAGTTCAGTTGAGCTTCAACGATATTATTTCTTTACAGATACTTCACTAAAGAAATGTTACTTATTATTATTTGATTCGACTTGTTTAATAGCTCCTCCTCCAATCATCACATCGTAACTCTGCAAATGAAATCCGCAGCCCGGGAAGATGTATCCGTTCATAAATACTTCTATGTTACACTTTCATTCCAAATATGACATTTGTTACATTATTTATTACCAGCTGAAGAAGAAAAAAACATTCCTACAAAACATAAAACCCATTACATAAGACGACAACAAATATACAGAGATGTATCAATGGCAGATGTTCAAATGTATAAAAAATGATTTTATTGGATAGGAGAATGAAAACATTACTGCGCTCGTAAAGATTTTACTGTGGAACACAAATGGCAGGAATTGCGTTCCGGACCGCAGCAAAGTTAATTGAGCAGCTAGTTATTATAAGCCGCTGGTGGACGGAGAAACGATTGACCTTGGCTTATCTTGTCCCGGAGGGTGAATAATTCAACTCTAAATGGCAACCTACAGACCCGTTATATATTTGTACATATATGTGTTCACCAGCATAATAAAAATAATAATAATTCATCACTAACAATATATGTTCCTTTGTTTTCTAATGATATGAATTTGTGGTGGCGGTCATTTCATTAGATATACATACTGTGTGTAGTCTTTATATTGGAGTGCAGCAGTGTGATTAGACTATACAACGCCCCTCATGGTGCTCAAAGGTACCATAGACATGAGATGATGGCTCATTAGGTCAATGACAGATGTGCAGGGATGAGAACCTTCAGGACCGCTGGCTGACTGCAATCAGTAGGGACAGTCCATAAGACAGATGAGAAAAGCTGTTGTCCCCCCTCTGTAATTGTGGCACCAGCGGTGTCTGTCTGCTTCCCCCTGTTCATCCACCCCCTCCTATCTCTCTCTTGCAACAAACAGGAACACTCTGCTTGGCTTACCATTCATGTTTATGAACCTGGCGGCTGACAGCGGCACCAGAGGGTCCTCAGATCATGCCTGCACATGTGGCATTGCTCTGAAATCTATGGATCTGGTGGTTTACCTTGTAACTAATTTTCTCAGCAGTTGATCAGCAAGGATCTCCCATACAGAATGGCATCCTATGAATGCCTTGCAATCAGAAAAATGTGGAAGGGATAAGTTTATAAGATAGGTGAGTCACATTTCAAACAGATATACCTGCAAAAGAAGACTGTAAATGCCTTGTGTTGGAACCTCTTGCACAGCGTCACAGAGAAACCAAGCACACAGTCTGATATGCATGCTGCACATGGCTTGGAAAACAGGAAGGGAAGCCACAGCTTTATTCTCTACCTTATTCAATACAACAGAGTATATACCATAGATATAACTTATAAACACTGCCATCTGCTGACTGTAAATCTATACTGCAGGAGTTATTGCAATAGATACAACAATGTGTATTCTAACACCTTGCCCGCAAAACCAGAACGCCACTTGGTTCACGCATGTCTTACGTAAGTGTAAATCTCCTGGGTCCCCCACTGTGCTCAGTGGTTGCTGCTGTCGATCGACGCATCACTCCTGTATCCTGCTGTGATATGGAGGTTGGCAGGAGGAACTGCTAAGCACTGTGGGGGAGCCAGATCAATGCACCCACAAGTGTCTGATTCTTTATTGCAAAAGAACTCTGGCGGCACAGGAAGGGGGAAAGGTAAGTACTTACATGCGTCTTCTGCAGGTACACCTGTAAAAGACGGGGTCACTTTAAATGATCAGCAAAGATGTTGACTGCACTCTCTCCATCTCCCACACCAGTAATCACCAGAGTGGAATCCTGTGAATTAACTATAACAGCTGTCAGTTATACAGCCCCCCACACAGCGGTACCCTGGGTTCCCAAAGGTACAGAGTTTAGGGTTGGTCAACCAACTTTGATTTTTACAGGCCAATGTGAAACACCTGACCACCACAGAAATGCGCTGATCTGGGCAGTGTACGGCCATGTGAATGATGATCTATGCCAGTGTAGCTTTGATGCATTCCAACAACCCAAGTCAGAAAACATATGGGATTTGTGGACTCTCATGCCCCCTAGTGGATTATTTACAGCAATACTAAGAGAATAAACACCATAGGACAGGGGTAGGCAACCTCGGCAATCCAGCTGTTGTGGAACTACATGTCCAGTGACGCATTGCAAAACTCTGACAGCCAAAAGTATGACTCTGAGACAAAGGCATGGTGGGATCTGTAGGTGCACCACAGCTGGAGTGCCGAGGATGTCTACCCCTGCCATAGAACACACCCAGCACACCTTACAATGGAAGTTTTAGTATCCTGCAGAATCAGCTGGTCTCCTGAGCACTGGCCCTGATATCCTCTTTTAGGGTGGCTCCTTTCCCTCGCAGGGTCCCATGGAGCCACCCTTGTGTGGGCTAGTAAGCTGTGTGTGTCCCCACAAAGACACAGCAAGGCAATCCAGTCCTCTGCTCGCCCTTCCCTGCTTCCCCCTCTTCCATTCTCAATGCTAGTAGATGAATAGTTGCTGGAGTCTGCTTTCTCCCTTGTGATCCTGTAATGGACAGGAAGTTCAGGGAAGCTGAACAGAGAGAGTCGGAGCTGTTTGGAAACATGATGACTGTAAGTGTTTGGGCAAAAATGTAAAGAAATCCTTTGCTGGGCGATGTATATATGTCTGATCTGGATTAATTATTGGGGGGAAAAAAGTGCTACTACTTTAAGCTTTGAAACGAACGCTCGAAGCTGTTGTCATTACATGAGATAACAAATAAATACATACGCTGTTTCCTTTTTTATTTATTTATTTATTTATTGGGGGAAGGGGGGCCTAGGCCTTCTTTTGGAAATATGGCTTAGTAAGAAAAATTATGTTATTTTCTATAGAATCTATAGATAAAAAAGATGTAAAAAAAAATTCAATGAATTTTTCTGTGCTACTTTTTTTTTTTTAAAGTAGTTTTACTGTAAATAAAAACATTTTATTCAATAATCTGCTCTGAGGTTTCTGGTACAAAGAATGGCATTTGTAAATGAAAAAAAACATAGTTTTTTTAAATTTAGCTTTTTCCTAAAGTGACACTAAATTCAGGAGTTAAATCTTAAAAATGTATTCAGGTGTATTTATAAATATTATCAGAAAAGAATTGATTTGATAATATGATGTTATATATTTGTGGAATTTAAAGAAAAATATAAATAAAATAAATATTCTTTTTAAAAAATACATTCAAGTACCTGAACAGAAATGTATCTTATTTGTGTGTCACTCGGCTGTAGATCCTCCAATCATCTCTGAATTGGTGCGGACAATGTCCTTCCTTCTGGAGGGGGGCTACTTTTGTTCCCCATGGTCCCTGTGTGTGTTGTAAAGTAGGGCTGCGGAAATTAACGATTAATTTCTCGATTAATCGTTAAAATTTTTGTTCAATTAAAATTCTTTTGATCAAAAATATAAAAAGGCAAAGGAATCAAGCGAGGACCTAAAAACCCAACAAGGCATCAGACCTTACCCCACTGCATCCAGCTCTGAAAAAATACGTCCAGATTCCACTTTAATATTTTTTCCCCTAAACACTTAAAACTGAATTCCAGGCAAACAGCTGAATACAAAAATAAAATACATACACATGAGCTGTTTTACCTGCCAGTCAGTCCAGTCCTGAGATGTACACAGCTCTGCCACACAGCACAAACTTGTCTGGGAGAACTAGAGACCTGATGTTTCTCTACTGCAAATAAATAACACTTACAGGTCTTGTCCTTGCCCCAGCCTGTACCTGGACAGTGAATAAAGAAGCAGCCGAAAGATGAGCTCATCAGTACATCACTCTGCTCTCTCCTCCTATCAGTACGTCCCTTATTAGCACATGAGCACTGCAGCAAAACCGATTAGCTAAACGTGCTGCTTTTCCCTCTACCAGTATCAGCTGTGCTGTCTAGTGACTACAAGAAGATGATACCTGGTCTCATCCAGGTAACTACACTGCTTGCATTTAAATAAATACATGTCAAATACATGTCATTAATAATTCATAGGCACATAGCTGCAATAATGTGTCTTTTATATCTGTCGGGAGATCAGCTTTAAAGCTCAGCTCCAGATTTGTTTTTTTGTTTGTTATAAATAGACTAAAGCAAAGGCTAGAAGTGCTGTTAGGTCACTATAGCCAAGTGTGTTGCCTTTGGGAAGACCAGGGCCAGATTAAATCAGGGGCTACTGGGGCTCCAGCTCCAGGCCCACCACTGAAAATAGGCCCGGCTGGCCAGATTGCCAGGGTATGCTCGATGGCAGTCCAGGTCAGCCAGGCTGACCACAATCAGGCAGAGGCGCCAGTGGCTTTCTAAGCTGCATGGGGCCCCAGCGAGGAGCAAGCAGCTGCCTAATTAGAGAGCTGCCTCTGTTGCTTCCCATCTGACAGCGCGTGGCCCATAATGCTCTTAATGTGGCCCGGGGGGAGACTTCTTGTCTTGGTGGCACTAGAGTTGCCACCTGTCCGGGATTCACCCGGACAGTCCGTTTTTTGAGTCTTGTGTCCGGGTGGCAGGCCAAGTGCCACCCGGACACAAGACACTAAGCGCCGATACCAGCGGTTTATTTTTTTTAACAGATGAGGCTGCTCTTGAAAGTCTGCATAGCCCACCTGAGACCCCACACAGCCACCTGAGAATCCGCATAGCACACCTGCGAGTCCGCAAAGCCCACCTGAGGGTGCACACAGTTCACCTGAAATCCCGCAGAGTCCACCTGAGAGCCCATGGAGTGCACCTGAGAACCTGCACAGCCCTGGTGAGAGCCCGCACAGGCCACCTAAGACCCTGGAGACATCAGGGTGCCACCCCGGAACAACATAGGGTATGTAGCTTCATATTATTTTGTATTGCTGTATAATGTATTGCTGGGATTTGTAGTCTTCTATAGCCGGTCTCCTTACTCCCTCCCATGGCTGCCTCTCCTTGTTCTCTCCTCTATATGAAAAAAATAATAATTTGCTGCACGTGCCGTGAGAGTGTTCGGGTTTCACTTGAAGAAAAGGTGGCACCCAAGGTGGACTTAGATGGCAATAAAAC
Source organism: Nanorana parkeri (assembly GCF_000935625.1). Lineage (NCBI taxonomy): Eukaryota > Metazoa > Chordata > Amphibia > Anura > Dicroglossidae > Nanorana > Nanorana parkeri. The sequence goes on from NW_017306363.1 coordinate 1,984,779, forward strand.
AGACACAGGCTTCAATACTTCCACACTTAAAGCTTTAGCTTGAATTCGGCATGGAGATTTGTACATGTTCCTTGTGTCCTTCTTTAATGCTGGCAGGTATTGTTGCTGCAATCGCGTCCCCAGGCATGACATCATACGTGTGTAACATGTCTGGTTTTCTTGGGATGGTTATCAGTCTTGTTCTGTCCAATAGCCTGCATGGCGTCCCTAGGCATGACATCATACGTGTGTAACATGTCTGGTTTTCTTGGGATGGTTATCAGTCTTGTTCTGTCCAATAGCCTGCATGGCGTCCCTAGGCATGACATCATACGTGTGTACCATGTCTGGTTTTCTTGGGATGGTTATCAGTCTTGGTCTGTCCAATAGCCTGCATGGCGTACCTAGGCATGACATCATACGTGTGTAACATGTCTGGTTTTCTTGGGATGGTTATCAGTCTTGTTCTGTCCAATAGCCTGCATGGAAAAAAGAGAAACAGGACACAGCTTTGAGTAACGTCCTTCTCCTTCTGTTATAACACACCAGTCGTTTCCTTGCATCTGTGGCAATGTCTGTCGCGTTTGTAATTAGAGTCTCGCTTGGAAGCTGCACTTGTTTATTTTGGAGATGAAGACAGAAGAAGATCATCCCCCCAAAAAAAGAGATATTGGGTTTTTTTTCTCTTTGGTTTGGCAAATACTAAACCTGCCGTGTGCTGGGGGATTCTCCTAAAATTAGAGCAGCACAGCTAATGGGAGAGGGACGTGTAGAGTTATGGAGGAAATACATTAATATCCCATTATAACACATTATCAGAGAGGGGAACATAGTTACCATTCCACAAGCCTGGGATCGATTTAAAGGCCAAATCCAAGCTAATGGTTTATTTACAACAATAGCCCCACTGGAGGTGCAAGAGTCACCTCCTCTTCAGAACTGTCGCCCGCAGTAATTCCTTTCAGCCACTAGATGTCCTTAGTCTTCTTGGTTGAATGACGTCCAGCATTATTCAACCTGGAAGACTGAGGATGTCGAGTGAGTACAGGGCCTCATGGAGGGGGTGTGACCACAGTGGTCTGCACTCACAGTGTGATGAAGCAAAGAACGGTGCTGACATCATTACATCAGCGTCACTTTCTGCATTAATGAGGAACACCCATATGTGTGTTACATACTCCTGACCCCTGCACTTTGTGCATTACATACACCTGACTCCTGCACTCAGTGTGTTACATACTCCTGACTTATAATGTGCGGGGGTTTGGTGAGAACCCTGTTCACCTGAGTTAACCCTACTCTGCTTAAAACTAACACTGATACACCCCCCTCAATCAGTTGTGGCCGGGACATTCCCCATCCCGTAGCCACATGTCACAAAGGGGACATGCCCCTTCCACAACTGATTGGGGCGGGGTGGGGGAGTGTCAGTCACAGTTTTGTATGAACTTGGGCGAATTGGGTTTGCACCAAGCCCCAACATTACTTCTGACCCCTGCACTTTGTGCATTATTATTATTATTTTTTGTGCTTACGTACTCCTGACCCTTGCACTCTAGGTATTACACACCCCTGCACTCATTGCATTACATATTCCTGACTTCTGCACTATATACGCTAAGTTGTTCATTAGATACTGCTGTCCAATGCACTCTTTATGATATATTGCACATGAAATACTCCTATTCATTGTCTCAAGACTTGCTGATTAGTAACAAGTCCATGACTACTTCAATGAAGTATTTCTATAAGGTAGGCTCATACGAAATATTAGCTCTCTACCTATTTTCTGCCCCATAGAGATCCTTCCAGTTCTGACACCCATCCCCTGAACAAGCATTGGTACACAGACAGCAAATAAATAATGAGGGTATAATTCTTCCCTACTACCACAGCACAGGTCTGACCACAGCACAGAGGGATGCCAATTCAGCTGTTGTAGTAGGTAACAGATTAAAGTTTAGGGGCCCAGGTTTTTATGTTGCAACAGGGACCCACATGGTCAAGGTGCACCATGGACAGATTGTAAGCCTCCCTTCCAAAGCTGTGGCCCTGGGCTAAGAGAAAATATATATTTTTTTACCCTCCCAGGTTTACATAAGAAAGAAGTGTAATATACATACGAATAGTGAAATAAGGGTCAACCAGCCACCCCTGCAGATGTTAGCACTCTTGGATCCAGCCTAATACTATATTGGTATTATTACTATTATTGTGAGTATTATTATTATTAGCAGCAGTAGTATTAATGATTGTAGTCGAGTATTGTTACAGGTTACCTTTGACATACTGCTTCTTGGAGTAGCTGTTGCCACGGAGAAGGTTGAGTCACTGTTATTTGATCGAAAACCTGAGGAACAAAGCAATGAACAGCTAGTTGATGTTCTTCTCATATCAAGAAGGATATCTTAGACAGCTTTAAAGTTTCAGTCCATCCAAAATTTTGGTTCTGCATGGATTCTGGTCTCTTGAATCACTTTGCAACGTTTAATATAAATGAAGGACTCTGGTAAACAGGTGCAGGAACTGCCCATCATGGACCAAGTATGGGCCAGTACTGAGAATTATAATGGAAGGCCATTTCATAAAGGAGAATGCAATGAAACAAATCCTTACTTCGTGCTACTGACAGTGGTTCGGCTGTGTATGCATAATTATGTTCTCCGAGGCTGACTCTGTCAATGGTTCGGAGATTACTGACATCCCGCTGTGGTGCCCTCCTAGGAGACAACAATTAAACATGTATATGATCATCATGCACTTAGACAGCACAATTTCAGCAAACAAGAAACATAAGCAATCTCACCATATATGATTTAAAGCAGCACCCAGAGGACATTGAAAAATCACCCCCCACCCTGGTGACGCAGGGTGGGTTTGGGTACTCTACTTGAATGTCCCCTGATGGAATAAAGTTGTATCTGGACTACTTTGTTTGGTGTTGCACTTCAATTCCTACATTTCCTGTGTTCACTGTCAAGCCAAGGATACTTTGGATTGCGGAAACTTCTTACCAGTTAGCCATATCACCCATATTCACATCACTTAACTACTGTTGAATGAGAATAACCGCATGGGTCCCTGCATTCCTTGACCCAAGACCATTATAGCTTCCCTTAAAACATAAAAAGCCAATGTACAAAAAGGATGGTGTGGGTTTTCGCTCTTTAAAATACTGCCAGATGGCGCTGGAGATGTGGAATGGAAGAGGGCACAATGCTGCACATATGGTGGACTTGCCATGGAATAAAGCCCTACTGGAAAACTATATTTGAGCTAGCTGGCAGAATTATGGGCACAAAACTATCTGAAACCCCAGAAGTGGCACTACTATCAATGCTTCCGGGATCAGTGAAAAGCATAAAAGGGGGACTGGCGTGCCCCATATTGGAAGCAGCATGGGCGATAATCCCAAGATACTGGAGGCAATTAAACACCCATGTGATCCGGAAATGGGTATTAGAACTGAACCATATAATGCGAATGGAAGAATTGACAGCTCGTGTATATAATAGACATGTGATATTTGTAGAAAAATGGAGACCATGGATGGCTTTTATTGGCTCAACAGAGATTCAACAATACTTATAAGAAATTGAGGAATTGCATATTTCCTCTTTCCCCTTTCTTGTACATATTTTTTTTTTTTTTTTTAGAGGGAGGGAGGGAAGGAGTTTGGATATAGGGGAGGAGGGGAGGGGTGGGGAATGGATGTAGGAGTGGGTATGATAGGTTTTTATGAATAAACAGGGTGGCATTTCAGACAATACAATGCCTTTTACCCTTTCTTTTCATGGTTAGATAAGCAATGGTGAAAGGTTAGTTTACTATCCAATCAATCACAAGTATTAGTTTTTTTTTCCATTTCTTATGACTTACTTTTCACCTGTAATTAAGAAGTAATTCTAGATATGAAATAGCCATGTATGTAGACGTTATTGGTATTATGATGTAATTTATGAAATTGTATGTGAAATGAAACTAATAAAAATGTATTCTGGAAAAAAAAAATACTGCCGGTTGGCATTAATTGTGAGGGTTAAAAAATGGAACCATTTAAGGCATGTCGGCACAAAGTAGTGACCCACAACTCCTTGTCACTGCTTTTGATTGGGAGCTGGAGATGGGCTCCCAATCATGTGATCCCTGTGATGTCACAGTGATAACATAATTTGAAACCCATCCATGGCTCCTGACCGGGAGCTGTTGGTGATAGCCAGGTCACTGAGCTGGGAACGTGCAGTGTGTGCTCCTTCGGCACAAGGACACATATATGTGGCAGCCGGTCATTAAAGCCCCCCTTCTTCCCGCCACATACACACCGATCAGCCATAACATTATGACACTGATAGGTGAAGTGAGTAACATTGATTATCTGGTTAAAATGGCACCTGGAAGTGGGGGGACTTATATTAGGCAGCAAGTGAACATTTTTTCCCTGAAGTTGGTGTGTTGGAAGCAGAAAAAATGGGCAAGCGTAAGGGTTTGGGCGCCTTTGACAAACGCCAAATTGTGATGGCGAGACAACTGGGTCAGAGCAACTCCAAACCTGCAGCTCTTGTGGGATGTTCCTGGTCTGCAGTGGTTGCAAAAGTTGACTTAGCCTCCAAATTCTCCAGATCTCAATCCAATCGATCATCTGTGGGATGTGCTGGAAAAACAATTCTGATCCATGGAGGCCGCACATCACACCTTACAGGACTGAAAGGATCTGCTATTGACAGCTTGGTGCCAGATACCACAGCATACCTTCAGAGGTCTAGTGAAGTCCATGTCTTGACTGGTCAGGGCTGTTTGGGGGTAAAGGGGGGACCTATTCAATATTAGACGGATGGTCATAAAGTCATGGTTGATCAGGGTATGGGTTGGGCTGGCAGGAAGTGGTAAAGCTAAAAATATATGTATGTTAATTGACCTATTGCAAGATAAACCAACAGATGCCATTTCTACGCAGAAAATGCGCTTGTGTATAGGCAACTTTTTCGGTATGCGCACAAGCAACTAGGACACAGCTGCCCTACTTATACAGCGGCAATATAAATATCGCCGCTGACACGTTAGAGGGACTTCCACAGGCAGCTATGACTCTTTATGTCACCGCCACATTACCGGCATGAGCGCTGACAGCTCTATGTGGCTTCCTAAGCAATACGGCCATATATAATATAATATCAAGCATGTTCTCGGGGTAAATTACACCAACGGCAATATCTGACGCTCCCGGCAGGATGATGAGAGGGGGCTTACCATGCATCACTTTGATAGCCGGTCTCTGCAAAGAGACAAAAACAGATGTCAGCATGGCAGGGAAAAAGATTATTATCACAAAGCTATCAACTAGACGGAGCCATTCACTGTGTAATGTAGTGGACGGAAGGTGAAGTCTGCATTGAGCGCGGGAGTCATTGTTAAAGGTACACTCCATTCAGAGCCTTGAAATGCAAAAAGAAGACACAACCTACCTGCTGCATCACTTATACGGGCAAGTTGTAGGGCACCACACCACTAATTGAAGAGAACCTGCCGCCAACCTAAAAAATTGCAGGTAAATATCTTTTTTTTTAATGCTTACATGCAGCATTTTTCCTTTCCATGTGCGTCTGAAGCAATGTGCATCTGATCTTGCTAGATTTTGCTATTTCAGAACTGTCAATTCGCTAACACAGGCCCCTCCCTACTTGCACGTCATAGCCCTCTCCTCTTCTGGTAGTGTATAATTACTCTCTATGCTGGCCCAGCTCCTTTGCCCATCCCATAAACTCGCTACATAACCTTTGATTTAAATGCTGGGGAAGGAATGAAGGAGAATACTATAATCTGTCACTTGAGTGACAGCTGTGAGTCTGCTGGGTCTGCTGAAATCATATCCAAGATGGCATATCCAAGATGGGTCATAGGCCCCTGATATCTACCTTTTAAAATAGAAAAAGAGATTGAGGGCAATCAGTCTATTTTTCTGCAGTCCCAGCACTCAATGGAGAGGAAGCTCTCAGTACAGAGGCTTCCTGTTCATTCACAATCTGGAGATAGTAAATCTTTACTATCAACCCAGTCATGAACGGGCAGGAAGCCTCTGTACTGAGCTGCTTCCTGTTCATTCATAAAGTGAGCAGATGGTAAATAATGACTATGTTCCCATTCATAAATGAACAGGTATTGATGTATAGAACTTACTATGCCCTCAGTTATTTACAAACACTGAGTGATGAGTACTTCTCATCCCCGCTGGGCGCTGGCAGCTGAATCGGCTCTGTGTCCCCTCTGATCCCCTATGCCACTCATGACACAGACGGGGGAGAGCAACAGGGATCGGAGGGGACACAGACCAAAGCCTGCAGCGGGTACCCAGCGGGGAGGAGAGAAACATGGAATTAAATGAATTTTTGTGCCTTTTTTTGTACCATTTTCAGCTGAAATATTTTGGTGGCCAAAATTTCGGTGCATCCCTAAAAATGAGTACTTAACCCTTGCACTGCAAGGGTAAGTTTATGATTTTTCCAGAGTTTGTCTTTAAGCAATTATCCTTACAGCATACTTATTATTAGGTATATCGGTATAGATGCCGAGTATATGGGCAAGTACTCGTCACTTTTGACAAGGGAGCATGGAGCCAGCTTCTTGACCAATCAGGAAGCCGGGCAGTGTATAATGACTCCCTGCCTGGACCTCGTCAACCTGGTGACAACGAAGCATGGAGCCATCTTCCTGGCCAATCAGGAAGCCAGGCGCCATGTAATGTCGTGGCGCTCAGCTTCCTAAATGGGCGGGAAGCCGGCTCCATGCTTTCTCATCACCTGGCGAGGAGGAAGCATGGAGACAGCTTTCCTGCTAATCGGGAAGCCAAGTGGCGAGTCATTACACAACACCTGGCTTCCTTAACGGGTCTTCCGGTATGGTATTTGGTATCGGCGAGTACCAACAAAAAATATCGGTACTCGTACTCGATACCGAAAGACCGGTGCATCCCTACTTATTGTACAATGTTGTCTTTTGTTCTCCTTTAAATTCTAGTAAACAGAAGAGTTTATTATCATGTGAAACTTTGCAGAAAAATACGGCAGAGGAAATAGCGTTCTTTAGAAATGCATGTTCTCCCTTTATGTTGACAACGCTGAAAAGGAGAAGAAAATTATTTAAACAACGAATGACCTTGTTAGAATATGACCCAAATCTGTGCAGCTTGAGTGCTCCTCTTTATGTGGCTCTCTGGTTGCCGCGCTGCAATAAGGCTTTGATTAAACAAATTTTGCATGGAAGCCGCCGTTCCATTACAGATAATGGCTTTCCTAAAATAATACTCAGGCTCGTTCTTCTGGTATCGGGAGGGAGAGTATAACAAGGACCACGCTGCTCATACCCCTACCTTTCTTTTTCTTCTTCTTCTTGCAGCAGAATATCACTATAATGGCGATGAGGACAATCAGGAGCAGGAGCCCTCCAATCGATGCAAAGACAGCAATGAGGATAATGGCCGTTTGGCTCAAGCCAGAGTTAGAACCTGGAAAGAATGAGAATGACATGTATGACTAAAGCCACATTCAATATTTAGAAGTGTTGTGGTTGGCTCAAACATTCCCATACCAAACAGTCTGGGTGTAGGAACAAGCCAAGTTGTCTTTGGAAAATGTGGTTTCATGGTGAAATTGACAACTTGGCAAAGCCCAAATTTCTTTGACAATGGCTACCTAATTTTCCCTGTAGCAGGTTAATATAAAAAGTATACTTTACATCTAGGAGTGAGACAACAAAAATCCTTTTAATTCGTATTTATTTGGTGTATTAAAATTTAAATCTGCGCTAATGACGTCCAAATAAAACGCTATATTTCACCAGCTGCTGTGTAAACCTATCGCCAAATGGTGCCAACACAGCAGTCAGACAGCACTATTGGTAATTAATATGTAAAAACCTCTAGTAATAATATTTAATACATCACTACAACTTAATTAGTAACAAATAATAATAATCTCATCACCCATCACACATGTGAATCCATATTATAAAATCCCAGTGTCCATAAGGTCCACATTATTTATTTTGTTATAGTGATGTACAACCCCAATTCCAAAAAAAGTTGGGATACTTTGTAAAATCTACATAAAAAGAGAATGAAATGATCTGCAAATCTCATAAACTCAGATTGTATTCCGAATAGAAAATAGAAAACATATCAAATGTTTAAACTGAGAAAAATGGACCATTTTTTGGGGGAAAAAGGGTACTTTTGAAATTGATGGCCTCAACACGTCTCAAAAATGTTGGGACAGGGCAACAAAAAGCTGGCAAAGTAAGTGGTACTAACAAGGAAGAGCTGGAAGAACATTTTGCAGCTAATTAGGTTAATTGGCAACAGGTCAGTAACATGATTGGGTAGAAAAAGAGCATCTAAGGCTGGGTTCACACCTAGGCGTTTTGAATATGCGAGTTTGTCGCGTGTTTCGTGTCGCGCGATTCGCGGTAAAAAACGTGCGACAAACGCGCGTTTTCGAGGGCTACCTGGCTGTATCCCAATGGATATGCGCGACAAAAACGCCCCAAAGAAGCTCCTGTACTTCTTTGGGCGTAGGGCGTTTTGTAGCACGTTCATACGGCCTGTAATACGCCCAGGTGTGAACCATATACATAGGAAATAATGGGATTTCGGTGTTTGAGCGTTTTGCAGAGTGTAGGAACGCGCTACAAAATGCCCAGGTGTGAACCGGGCCTTAGAGAGTCTTAGAAGTATAGATGGGCCGAGGTTCAACAATCTGTGAAAAGCTGCATCTAATAATTGTTGAACAATTTCAGAATGTTACTCAACGTAAAATTGCAAAGACTTTAAATATATCATCATCTACAGTACATGATATCATCAAAAGATTCAGAGAAGAAGAAATCTCTTTGTGCAAGGGACAAGGCCGAAACGCATTATTGGATGCACGTGATCTTCGGGCCCTCAGGCGGCACTGCATTAAAAACAGTCATGATTCTGTGATGGACATCTCTGCATGGGCTCAGGAATACCTCCAAAAATCACTGTCTGTGAACACAGATCGAACTGCCAGCCAAAAATGCCAGTTAAAGCTCTATCATACCAAGAAGAAGCCATATCTGAACATGATCCAGAAACGCCGCCTTCTTCTCTGGGCCAAAGCTCATTCAAAATGGTCTGTCACAAAGGGGAAAACTATTCTGTGGTCAGACGAATAAAGAATTTGACATTCTTTTTGGCAACCATGAGCACTGCATCCTCCAAACTAAAGAGGAGAGGGACCTTCCGGCTTGTTATCAGCGCTCACTTTAACCAGTTGACATCCGCGGTGTTAAACCCCCTTCCCATCCAGGCCAAAAGAATGCTTTCAAACCTGAGACAGCTGGAGCACTTTACTCAAGAAGAGTGGGCCAAACTATCTGTAGGTTGGTGCAGAAGTCTCTTTGAGAGCTACAGAAATTGCTTGTTTGCAGTGATTGCCTCTAAAATATTTGTTTTATTATTTAAGTATTCTGTTGAATCAAAAATCAAAAGCAATGTCTAATTTGTATTAAATATGGAATAAACACCAATAAATCTGTCCCCATCTGTAAATCTATATAGAGAAAGGATTTCAGCACAAATTTTTTACTGGTCTTCTTTCTCTTTCCATATTTCACAGGTAGGTGACCAGACCTCGTAAGTCTCCTCCACCTCAGTTCTTCTCATCTCTGTGTAACTTTGTAACCTATTATAACTGTTTTTTTAAACAAGTATCCGCTGGTGTGGTTGGCTTACCACAACTACACCTTGACATAAATTGTTTTATTCCCAGTACTTTCTAATTCTCTGTAAATGGTTTCCAAACTCTCCCCTGTGCTTCTAAATGGCTAAAATACTTTCAACAGTCGGCTATAAAGATTATTTATCATTTGCAAAAAAAAATATACTGATATAACGATCTCACTTCAAAGAGAAATGTACCGCAGGACTCTATTAGGAGTATTCCCACGGGTACTATTAGTTTAAGTTGAACTCTGGGCACAAAAACTCTCTTTATCTCTCCTGCCTCCTATTTCTTATTTCATTCTCCTCTCTCTCTCTCTCTCTCTCTCTCTCTCTCTCCTCTCTCTTCTCTGTCTCTCTATCTCTCTCTCTGCTGTCTCCGCTGTCTCTTATTTCTATTTCTCCCTCTAACTCTCTCCTCTCTCTCTCTCTCTCTTATTTATTTGTATCTTTCCCTTGCAGTTCTCTCTCTCTCTTCTTTCTCTCTCTTTCTCCTTATCTCTCTCTTTCTCTCTCCTTTGTCTCTCTCTCTCTTTTTGTCTCTCTTCTTTGTCTGTGTCTCTCTCTCATTCTCTTTCAATTTCTCTTTGTCTTTTTCTCTCTCTTCCTTCTCTCTCTTTCTTTCTTCTCTCTCTCTCTCTCTCTCTCTCTCTCTCTCTCGCTCACACTCTCTTCTTCTTTCTCTCTCTTTCCTTCTTCTTTCTCTTTCCTTCCTTCCTTCTTTTTTCTCTCTCTCTCTCTTTCTTCTCTCTCTCTTTCCTTCTCTCTCTCTTTCTTCTCTCTCTCTTTCTTCTCTCTCTCTTTCCTTCTCTCTCTCTCTTTCTTCTCTCTTTCTTCTATCTCTCTCTCTTCTTTGTCTCTCTTTCCTCTCTCTCTCTTATCTCTCCCTCTCTTTCTCTTCTTTGTCTCTGTCTTCTTCTGTCTTCTTTGTCTTTCTCTCTTCTTTGTCTATTTCTCTCTCTCTTTTCTATGTTCCTGTCTTTCTCTTTTCTCTCTCTCTCTCTCTCTCTCCTTTGTCTCCCCCTATCTCTTCTCTCTCTCTCTCCCTTTTGTCTGTCTTCTTTTCTCTCTCTTCTTTTGTATTTCGCTCTTTCATCTTCCTTTCTCTCTCTTTCTTGCTCTCTCTTTTCTTTGTTTCTCTCTATCTCTCTCACTTTTCTTTGTCACTATCACACTCTTTTTTGTCTTTCACTTTTTTCTTTGTCCCCCCTCTCTCTCTTCTTTATCTCTCTCATTCTTGTTGGTCTCTCTCTCCTCTCTCTCCCTCTCTCTCTCCCCTCTCTCTCTCTCTCTCTCCTCTCTCTCTCTCTCT
>NW_017306363.1:1995930-1998329 GCF_000935625.1 Nanorana parkeri
CCTCTCTCTCTCTCTCTCTCTCTCTCTCTCTCTCTCTCTTCCTTTTCTCTCTCTCTCATTCTTCTTTGTCTCCCTCCTCTCTCTGCCTTGCTCGTCTCTTTTTCGTTTCTCTATCTTTTCTTTATCTCTCTCTCTCACATTCTTCTCTCACACTCTATACCAGTTCTCACCAACAGAGATGGGAACTTAAACAAATCTCCAAATGTTACACCACACAAAGTTCTTCCAAGCCACCTGGAAAGTCTGGATGCTCCTACCTGGGATATACTCCCGCACTGCTATGGACACCGTTGTAGACAGGGGTGTATTCAGCATCTGTACTGTAGCCAAGCAGGTTAAATTTGTATCTGCTTCTGGGACGATGATGAAGGTGCTCACTGCACTTACTAAGTCATCAGTTCCTGTAGTGTAGTCAGTAGTGTAATATATACTACTTGCCGCTGTGTTGTTTATTTTCCAGGTGATGGTAGGAGTAGGGTACCATCCTGAGGCCTGGCAGGAGATGTATACTGTGGAGTTGGGGGTCACGGTGATGGAGCTGCCGTTAGATACCTGGACCGATCCCATTACTGTTGGAGAAAAACAAATTATAAGAACCACGGCCAGAGGTAGTTGTTGCACAAATCATTTGCTTAATATGTTAGCATTACAGTCAGGTAACATACATTTTCAGGAGGAGACTGACAATAACAGGATCTAAAGTTCTAACAACATATTTACATTAGAATAAGGACTCCAACTTGTTAAAAAAAACTCAAATGTCAGGGCCTTTTTATAAAAACTGGAAAAAATAAACTTCTCCACAAGTTTTCTGTTGGGGTACCAAGGAGACCAACAAACCCAGAGGATTTCTCATGATTGGAGAGGCTTTTGGCAGTGCAAACAGCAGGAAAGGCGAGTGTCTACTGTCTTCTTTTATGGTTATGTTTTGATTCAGGGATGTTTTAGACAAGGGAAAGGAGTTGCTTGAACATAGCCTAACACATCCTTAGCATTTGAGTGTACAAATATAGTGTATTGATATATTAATTATGATCTAGATCCCTAGTGCCCATTCTGCAGCCATGGGGGCTGCATTGGGCCCTTCTGACCTATGGCTGGGTTCTCAACACTTCTGCAGAGAGTATTTTGTTTCAGGTAGACCAGTGAAGGAGAAATATTCTTTAAACTGGGTTTTAGTAGTTAAATGGTTTGGTTTATTTCTTTCACACAATTTTACTCCATCCCTTTGCTCTTTGTATGTCTCTCTTTCCTCTGATCTTTTATATAGGATTGTGCTGTGGCACAAGTCATTTTTAAGTGGGCTGTAGGGAGCACAAATAAGATAACATGGATTTGTAAAGGGGCTGCAATAGCAGTGATCTCTAGTAGTCTAATGTAATGTATATTCAGTCTATGACTGTCTCCTAAACATGTGCACAATATCCAATCATTCATATAGCATGCCTACAGTCTGCTGTGTATTGCCTTCAGTCTCTTAAAGCTTTCTGTAGCATTACATCCACTGAATATTATGTGCAGCCTTTAGGTAATCTCAGCGGCTGCACTTGAGGTCCCATTATCAAGGAAGTTGACTACCACTGATCTAGATCATTTCAGACTGAGGCTCTGAGCAGAGCTTTGGTTGGTGAGCCCAAATATGTGAGCTTGTCCTATCTGAAAGAACAGCGAGGATGGTGTTTTGTTTTCAATGTGTTTTTTATCATATTGGGAAGTAGATTATTATGTGCCACTTGTGCATGTGGTTTGTTAAAAAAACTGACAATAAAGACGTTTTTTATTTGATGTTTATTTGGTGCAGTCTGTTGCAGTGATGTGCCATGCCTTCTGTGCTGGGTGAGGCATCCCCCAGCCAGCCGAATTCCCACCCCTGTCTAGCTGAAACTCTGCCCCGTCCCGCCGAAGCCTGCCCCCAGCTCGGTAACCAAGCTGTGTGGGTATGAGGAAGGAAGGAGACAGGGAGGAGCCTCCCTGTCCCTCACTTGCTCGTCTCTGCTGAGGCATTTTGTTCCTTTTTATTGATTGGACAGCTTGGACCAATGGCGCTTTGCCATTGGTCCAAGCCATCCACAGAGCTCACGCCTCTAACACAGAGTAGAGGCTGTGGCAGCTCTTGCCTCACCAAGTTAGGTTACACAAGCAGTGGGGAAGCCTGCTGCTGTGTAACCTACCTGTCAAAAGCCGGATGCAGCGCTGCCTGTAATTAACAGGCAGCGCTCCATCCATGACAGGTTACACAGCGATTTCCCTGCTGTGTAATCAATGGAGAAAAAGCTGTCAGCTTCAGACTTGAAGCCAGGGGCGGACGGTGCCGGGGGGCAGGGTGGCAATTGCCCCCCGGGCCTCTCCGATGCTGTGACAAACGGCCCCTTGACCCCCGCTGCCACCTGCACCCGGCC
>NW_017306363.1:1998352-2009241 GCF_000935625.1 Nanorana parkeri
GGGTGCAGGTGGCAGAGAGGCAGCAGAGGGAGGGAGCCACTGCAGCTGCGGCCGCCACAGCAGACCCCCCCCCACAACCAGGGTCCATAGAGCCCCCCACTGACCACTAGGCCAAGGTAAGGTGACCCAATTTTTAAAACAAAATCCGGGGACATTTTATCCTGATCCCTGGATCCACCGACAAGCGCAGCCTCCCATCTCCCACGTTGTTAGAAGCTGCATACAGCGTGTGCTGGTTACTACTTAAACCGGCGCACTGTGTGCAGCTTCTGTGAAGATACGCTATTAGCGTAGCTGGAGCGATGCAAAATGCACAGCCGGCTTCCTCGCTATGCTAATAGCTAATAGCATATCTTCTCAGAAGCTGCACACAGCGCCCTGGTTTAAGTAGTAACCAGCACACGCTCTGTATTCAGCTTCTAACAGCATGGGAGATGGGAGGCTGCGCTTGTCGGTGGATCCAGGGATCAGGTGAGTATTCAAAAATAAAAAATTGGTTTATTTTATTTTCCCGGAGACATAATTTGTCAGGGCACAGGTCTCCTCAATCCAAGGACTGTCCCTGGAAATCAGGGATGAATGTAGGGCTGCAACAACTAATCGACTGAGTCGATTATAATCGATGATTGAAAAAGTTGTCAACATTTTCAATCATCGATTAATCAGCTTTCGATTAGTTGGCCGTGTTCACGTCTTAACACACGCTGCGTGCCACACCTCTTCCCTGCCTCACGCTTGCTGCTGCCAGAACCGCCCATCCGCATCCACGCTGCACCTCCTACCCGCCTCATGCTTGCCACTGCCAGACCCGCCCGCATCCACGCTCCACACGCCGCACCTCCTCCCCGCCTCACGCTTGCCGCTGCCAGACCCGTCCGCTCGTATCCACGCTCCACACGCCGCTCCTCCTCCCCGCCTCACACGCACCGCCCACATCCACGATCGGAACAGGTATTACTGGGATAGTGGGATTTGTAGTCCTCTATAGCTGATGGTACATTGTGCTGTATATTATACCATCAGCTATAGAGGACTACAAATCCCAGCAATACATTATACACTGTATGTATAATGTAGGATGAATGGTCACCCTACACCAGGGATCCTCCACTAACCACTAGGGATATCCCCCACTAACCACCAGGGTGCCTCCACTGGCCACTACAGAGCCCCCACTAACCACCAGGGAGCCACCACTGGCCACAGTGGAGCCCCCACTACCCACCTGGGAGCTACCACAGAGCCACCACTAATTATTAGGGAGCCCCCACTGGCTACCACAGATCCCACACTGACCAGCAGAGAGCCCGCACTGACCACCTGACAGTCCGCATTGGCCACCTGAGAGCCTAATTAGGGAGCCGCCTCTGCTGCACCCACACGCGCCCGTGAAACTCTCTGGACCCCTGGTGAGAGCCCGCAGAACTCTCCTGAGACCCTGGAGACATCAGGCGGAGAACCCAGAGCAACAGAGTATATCACTTCATATTATTCTGCATTGCTGTAATATGTATTGCTGGGATTTGTAGTCCTCTATAGCTGATGCTATTCTGCATTGCTGTATAATGGTAATTCTGCGAATTGTAGTTCTTTATAGCTGTTGGTAGTCATTATTGCTGGGATTTATAGCCCTCTATAGCTGATGGTATTCTGCATTGCTGTGTAATGTATTGCTTGGAATTGTAGTTCTCTATAGCCAATGCCATTCTGCAATGCTGTACAATGTATTTCTGAGTTAGTGGCAGAACTACCAGGGTCGCAGCAGTCATGCACGCGCACAGCCCTGACGTGGCATCCCTACACTACCAGTGTGCTTTACATTTCCTAAACTGATAAATACATTCACACTACTGTTATATGGATGGCAAAAGTGGCAGACAGGGGCGGGGAGAAGGCGGGGGAAGAGGCAGAGCGGGAGGCAGCCAAGTTGCTGCACCATGGGCCTCTGGGTTGTACTTGCCCCCTTGGCTAAAAGTTGCCAGTCAGCCCCTGCTTGAAGCTGACACCTTTTTTCTTCATAATACTAGGTGAGGTTGTGCCTGCCCTGCCTCCCCTGACCGCAACCTGTCCCTGGTCTGTTGTGCATTTTGGGTGTTGTCTTCACTACACTTTTCACGATGCCCTGGTGTACAGCCACCCTATAGTAAATATGGCCTTGCAAGTACCTTGAACCGTGAGGTAGGCATCTTTAAACGATGCCGAGAGGCTGCTGCATCTAACTGTCCCAGAATTGCTCTTGTTGACGTTGATGATAGTCATTTCAGTGGTGAACGCTCCATCGATGCTATTTGTGCTGTTCCTTACTACTATATGGTTGTTACTAACAAGGGTCCCTGAAGTGGAGATGGTGACAACATAAACATCTTTCAGGTACCAGGAAATGCTCTGCCATCCAGTCCGTACGGTGCAGGTGAAGCTGGCATTGGAACCAGTGAGGGCCGTCACATTCTGAGGACCTTGCAAAATGTCGGAGCATGATGCAAAATCTGTGAAGTAGAAAGAACAAGTCTGTAGACAAACCGAAATGGCAATTATTGAGCTAAACATCTTCCTTAGGACAGGAACCATGAAGGCCTTATAAATTACTATATTATTAAAAATCAAAGTAAAATAAGTTTGTTAAAACTGTACTCCAACCAAAACCTTTTCTTCTGTTTAGTTTGCAATAGTTTGGAAAACAGATTCGTTATCAGGTTTTCCTGTGTCCCTGTTGGGAAGGATTCCCCCTTATTGCTTTTGTGGAGTACATTCTCCATATGTACTACAGAGTATACTGGGTGACTGTCATGGGCTTCCAAGCAGATTCTCCGTAGGAGTATGTAATGGTGGCAGTTTGGTCCATCTCCTCCCGCTGTAGTGTGTAATAGAGGTCCAGTTCTGTGAATATGCTGACCTGCGTTATCAAAAGCTTAGAATAAAGGCCAATCCCGTCATGAGAATAGCAGAAGCTATAGGACATTAGCTAGCATCTAGGGTTTCAGCTTAATGGAAAATTATAGACACTCATCGGTTATGCTATGCCTCATACGTTTCATTGAAAAAGTTCATGTCTGAGTGGAAAGTCAAAGTGGGCATCACCAGTTTCCTGGCCTGGTAGCTGAAAGAGCAGACAGAAGGTGCGGCATAAGGTGCAGACCTGCAGGCTCAGAAGTGTTGTCAACCACCTCAGCCATACAGTGCAGCCATGGTGGGTGTACCATTAAGGTATGTATATTACTTGACACATGTTTTGGCTGCAAACATATTTCTTATAGCTCTGTTTAGAACCAATACTCAGCTGTTTGGCTGAAGTTGTCCATAAAGTTGCCCACATTCACAGCTGTGCCCTAATGATTTTCCTTAGACTATTATACATATATAATATCTTCTGGTCAACAGCACAGTGTCCCTGTTACTACATTGGCCGCTTTCTATACATACAATAACATCCAGAGTTTGTGTTATTAGATATGGTGGCTGCATTCATTTTCTCTTTTAAAGGCTCTTTCCCTTTTTGTAACCCGTGGATAACATACTTCCTCTCCCTTTATGTCTACACTTATTTCTCCACTGTATCTATGAACGGAGCCATGATTGTCACACAGGCTGGACTTCAAAAATGTCTACCTTTGTTAATTTCCATTACATGGTGGAATGTTGGACCTCGTGTTTACAAAAGAGAGATAGCATTGTTTTTGCTGTCATTTCATCTCACAGGAAGTGACAAAAACAAGGCATCTCTGGCTAGATCACCAGGTATTTTCCGTGCTTGATTAAAATGTTCTTACAAAGTGAAAATGAAGGTAGCCACCACATATAAGCCACCACTTCCATGCCTCTAAGCTCTTTCTTTTCATATAAAAACATCTATCACTTAGCAGCATCATGTCTCTAATACTACGGACGCTAAGACATGGCCCTTTAATGATGCAATGTACATCTCTAGTTCTGTACACAATAACCATAACAATCTACAACTGCTGAAAATTGCCCCATAATTGCTGCATATCTCATAGTTGGTGGTGCGCCATCCGTCTCAGCGTTGATAGACTCGCCAAAGGGGCTTCTATCACATTTGGTTGATTTATTTCTGCATTGACAAGTGTCGGGATTTCAGCCATTTTTTTGATCTGATATGAAATTCTCATTTTGCCTTTTTGTATTTTTCACTGTTGAAGTTTTGCCGTTTAGTCCAATGTCACACTGTCAAGTTTATATTTCCTAGAGGGGAACGAGAGCAGACCTGTGAGCAGTTCTAATCTATCACAGTAACACTAAAAATAATAAAGGACACAGCTAAATGGATATTGTATTCCCCAGTGAAGTCGCCACCAAGAGTTCCGCAGGTATCATGAAGTCACCTATGGAGATGAGGTCTCTTAAAGGATAAGTGCACTTTTTAAAACACACAAGCTATTTTAAAATCTGGGTTTCCTGTAAAACCTTTTACATCGCCTCTTTCTTATTCATTTATCTGAGAACTATTATCAAGTTCTATCAATTCATATACTTTATCTGTTCACTGATCAGTGATATTTTATCATATAGGTTGAGCTCGGTGGGTTGACTTTGACCTTGGTGTCTTGAATACTCTTTCTGTAAGATCTCCTTTCCATAACTTTTTTCTCTGATTACGTCTACCTGGGAAGATTATTATTATTATTGTAACCCCTCACCCTCACCCCCAAATGCCTGGGGTCAGGGGCGGACTGGGCCCCCCGGGCCTCTCCGATGCCGTAGCGTACGGCCCCCGTGACCCCCACTGTCGCCGGCATCCGATGCGGCATCTGTGATCGGCGGCCGCTGGGTCCTCGACTGGGGTGGACCCCCAAAGGCAGGAAGGGCTGACATCCTTTTGGGATGCAATCAGTAAATTGGGCGCCAGTCACTTTAAAGACTTTTTAAATGCTTTATTGTAGAACATTCAAACTGGAAGAGAGAGTATAGGGCTTCAGACTTCCATACCAAAATACACGCCAGACTCACCGATACCTTCAGGCTTGCACAGCACAGAAATAAATACTTTAGTAGAATAGAGGTTGACACTGTGCAGTAGAGCAGCTGAATGATATGCATGAGATCTTCCCTGTGAGAGACACCAGACTTGTTCCTGAGGTCCATGCCATCCTGGCCTTCCTGGCACCTCTTGGAGTCTGGTTCTCCTTCCCTGATAGTTGCAGGGCCCAACTGGGTGCACATGTGGCCTCCTTGAGGCTTGAGGCATAGTCAGCCTTTACAACCTTGTACATATCCCCCCCAGGCCAAGCCTTGGGGCGGACTGCCCTGAGCACATGGCAATTCCTGAGTATTTATGCACTTCCTCAGCATGCACAACTGGCCATGAAACTCCTAGTGATTGGTTGGTGAGGCATGGGCACTCCTAATGTTGCCCTATTGTCTTCCCCACACTGTGGCAGTATCACATACCACTTACAGGTAGGTGCAATCAATAGCAGAACACCTAGAATTAATCAGATGGTGCCAGACTTATTACAGTGCTAGCAACACTAAATTTAGGGTGGAAGGGGCTACATTATTATTATACCCGACTCTTTAGGTCTGGTAGGAATGTTAGGAGAGACATCAATTTAACATTTTTTTTTAAATAAACAGAGGGGTTCCACTACAAAGTCATACCAGGCCCTTTAGTTCTTGTAGGGATTCTAAGCGGGACCTCAACACCCAAAAAAAAAAAGGTGGGTTCCCCCTCAAATCCCATACCAGACCCTTGATCCGAGCGAGCGCCCCCCCTTCCCTGCACCATACCAGGCCACATGCCCTCGACATGGGGAGGATGCTTTTCCAGGTAGGGAGGGGGCGGAAAAGCACCTTGTCCCCATGGCAATCAGGACAAGGGCCTCTTCCCCACAACCCTGGCCCGGAGGTTGTGGGGGTCTGCGTGCAAGGGGGGCTTATCTGTATCTGGGTGTCCTGTGAGTCAACACATCCTATACAGTGTATTGGATGTGAGGATGCCAGGGAACATACCATTGCTAGAGCGGAGTAGGAGACAGGCTTCAGAGACCGGTCTAGGAGCCAGCTGGGATTGTGGTTTAGGTGAGTATAATCTTATTTTAGCTCCCTAGGCAAAATGAGCACTTAACCCTTGCAGTGTGGGGCTAGCCCCACTGCAAGGGTTAAGATTAAGCAATTTCAGACCTTCGTGAGATTTAAAGAATGTTTACCTTACCTTGCATGAAACACAGGAGGACAATGATCAGTGCACAGATCCCTTTACTTCCTTCCATCTGATAGTGTGCGATTCAGCACCTGAAACACAGATCGGAAAAGATCTAAGATAAGCCACTTGTAATGTTCAAACACAACTGCTCCATAGTCATATGAATGTGTTCTCGTCATGTATTTGTCTTTCTTATCTTCTTAGTAGAAAATAATGTAAATGAGGAACTTGCTTCTAACCTTGAAGTGAGTTTTTAGGAGAAAAAGCTGTGTGATCGTTAGAATAAAAACTATTGATGGAATCAGCTTCTTCTGCCAAATGTGATTTCCCAATTTTGTCTTTTTATGTCTGCCACAAATGCTCATCCTCGGCTGGGATTCTGCCATTACCTTTTAAAGCGTTAAGCTTGCCATATGCATTACAATCTCTGAACGATCCCCGTTAGATTTATTTAAATTACATGGTGCCAGTGGCCTACCTGAAACCCTATTCGGTGTCTATGTTGCCAGGCAGGTCTTTGCACCACATAGTCATTGCTAGATTTAAATGAGATTGGATGTTCCATTGGTTATGTGTAGCCAGTTTAAAGCCCAATGCAACTTGCCCAACAGCAGCAACAATAAAAATAGCAGTTTTCAATGCAATATTCACCTCCTCTCTGGCCATCAAACATGTACGATTCGTTTCATTCCGAATTAAAATTCATACGAATTTTGTAAAATTCAGACACACATATATATATACTGTATTACCAAAAGTATTAGGACGCCGGCCTTTACACGCACAGGAACTTTAATGGCATCCCAGTCTTAGTCCGTAGGGTTCAATATGGAGTTGGCCCGCCCTTTGCAGCTATAACAGCTTCAACTCTTCTGGGAAGTGTAGTGAAGTAATAAATAGCATTACTTCACTACAGGAAGGCATTCACAATGTTTAGGAGTGTGTCTGTGGGAATGTTGGACCATTTGTGAGGCCAGGTACTGATGTTGGACGAGATGGCCGGGCTCGCAGTCTCCGCTCTAATTCATCCCAAAGGTGTTCTATTGGGTTGAGGTCAGAACTCTGTGCAGGCCAGTCAAGTTCCTCCACCCCAAACTCCCCCATCCATGTCTTTATGGACCTTGCTTTGTGCACTGGTGCGCAGTCATGTTGGAACAGGAAGGGGCCGTCCCCAAACTGTTCCCACAATGTTGGGAGAAAGAAATTGTCCAGAATGTCTTGTTATGCTGATGTCTTAAGAGTTCCCTTCACTGGAACTAAGGGGCCAAGCCCAACCTCTGAAAAACAACCCCACACCATAATCCCCCCTCCACCAAACTTTACATTTGGCACAATGCAGTTAGGCAATTACCGTTCTCCTGGCAGCCGCCAAACCCAGACACGTCCATCGGATTGCCAGACAGAGAAGCGTGATTGGTCACTCCAGAGAACACGTCTCCACTTCTCTAGAGTCCAGTGGCGGCGTGCTTTACACCGCTGCATCCGACGCTTTGCATTGCACTTGGTGATGTAAGGCTTGGATGCAGCTGCTCGGCCATGGAAACCCATTCCATGAAGCTCTCTACGCACTGTTGTTGTGCCAATCTGAAGGCCACACGAAGTTTGGAGGTCTTTAGCTATTGACTCTGCAGACAATTGGCGACTTCTGCTCACTGTGCGCTTCAGCATGCGCTGACCCCGCTCTGTCATTTTACGTGGCCTACCACTTTATGGCTGAGTTGCTGTTGTTCCTAGTTGCTTCCACTTTGTTATAATACCACTAACAGGTGACCGCGGAATATTTAGTAGCAAGGAAATTTCACGGAACACCTGAATCCAATGATTTGGAGGGGTGTCCCAATACTTTTGGAAATATAGTGTATATATACACACATACACACACACATGCAGTTCATATATTCAACTGCATTTAGCAGTATAGGGCTGGTAATCACTTTTTGGTGGGGAAAGGGGTTGTACACCCACAAATACATCCTGCCATAATTAATATATCACCCTTCACCGTCTATTTACAATATTAAGGCAGAGGGTGCACACTCACAGGAAACAGATTGCAGAACATTATCATCAAAATTAACATCTGTTCCCCACTTATATTCTTATATCTGATTTACTTTTGTGTCACTCAGGTTTTTTTAATATATTTTTCTTCACTACGCATGGAGCTCGCCAATTCTTTAGCAAGCACATTTTACATCTGCACAGGTGATGATTGTACAGCAAGGAAGTCCAAGCACATCTGAAATTAAAGGGCATAAACTGCAACATTCCCTTTCTTTTTACACACGAAAACAAAATAAACTTGACTAAAAACGATGAAAGTTGGCCTTTAAAGTATTTTTTAGTATTTCGGAAAGGCTGCAGTGTAAACAACAGAGCACAGCACAGCCCTCGTTTAAAGCCCAACGTGTAACAAGAAAATTAATACTTTTATTGTTATTTAATTAGCGAGCACCTGGGATTTGGAAATTCCGGGAAGATGAAGGTGAGGTGCCAAGCTTTGCCGAGGCCCTCTATGGAAAATGTAGGCTGCAGGGCGCCCGGTTTGCTGCCAGCTTTGCCTTTCCCATGACTCACTGCAGTAATTAATTTTCACAAGGCCGGCCAATGCTAATTACACATAAAAGTATCTTCGGCTGGGGGGTCCGCTGGATATCTGCTTCATGCAGGGCCAGATTCCAATTATGTACCCCCTGTGATGTCCCTATGACTTTCCAGCTTCCTTTCATATCCAGGACATTTTGCTCTGGGCTTTGGAAATTTGACCCTTAGAATGTTCCTTTCTTGTATTGTCCAACCGAGCTATAAAAATCTTCACTTTGTGCGCCACAAATTAACATTTTGTCTTAATAATCAATGGTGATTGAATTTGATTTAAAGAGAAAATATTATAGTGACGTATAATTTTTTTTCTTTGAAAGTATACAAATTGTATAAACTGAACTTATTTGTTGAATAAATATTTTATACAGGATGCATCCATAATACTCAGGTTGTATAATCTATCTATCTACTGTGTATACATGTTTGTTATTGGGCAGTAGTTGGATGGGAGATCACACTTGTACAGGGCCCTTTTGGTAACTATATCCAACACTGACCAGAAGCCATGCCGGCCCCATTAAAAACTGGAAGTGAAGGGAGAGTTCCAGGGTATTCCAAAGATTAATCTTCATCTATCTATCTATCTATGTATCTATCTATGTATCTATCTATCATCTATCTATTGGATGGGGGGCCACACTTGTACATGTTTGTTATTGGGCAGTAGTTGGATGGGAGATCACACTTGTACAGGGCCCTTTTGGTAACTATATCCAACACTGACCAGAAGCCATGCCGGCCCCATTAAAAACTGTAAGTGAAGGGAGAGTTCCAGGGTATTCCAAAGATTACTCTTCATCTGCACCTATCTATCTATCTATCTATCTATCTATCTATCTATCTATCTATCATCTATCTATCGCCATACGATTTCAGCTGACAACAGAAAGAGATCATGCTGCCTCACCGCGCCTCCTGCCTCTTATTGTATGATGAGCAATGGATGCTCTGAAATATATGGCTGAATGGTAATATACTAACACAGAGGAAATGTGTAAAATAGTGATTTGTTTCATTTTTTCTTTTTTGCCACAATATAATTTTACACTTCGCATTCGTTTTATTTAATACCATAACAACAGACAACCATAAAAAATGCACCTTTGACACTTTTACGGGCTAGTTAAATTACATTTATCTTTACAGCAGTTATACAATGTACCGGTATTGTAATATAATAAAATATTTTATGGTGAGAACAGTGGCGTGAGCTGGTAATACAATGGCGCCATCTGGTGAGCAAAGGTGCAAACAGCACTGCTTATTATAGTGCAAAATTGTATATTTGTATAAAGAGAAAAAGATGTAATATGCTGTCCAACTTCCAATGCTCCATCCTTCAAAGTACTGTGCCAAAAATACCAGCTCTTTCCAATTAGCAGCAGCAGTTAAGATTAACATGGTGCTGCTAAGTTAACATTGTGAGAAGCTCACAGTGTGCAGTGACATCAGAGGAAGAGGAGAGGAGCCGGTACAATTGTGCAAGAATGAAGGGAAGGCCGGAGTTCAGCTTCATACCGGGTATATCCAGGCTTTCTGCCGGAAAGGCTGACTGTACTTTGACTCTCCACATTCTTGCATACATGAATATTGTTTTGTAGTAAATGACACAGTCCACGTATTGGGCAGGTTAGATATCATATGACTTGCCCCTGTACTTGCAGCATTTTGTTTTCTTGCAGAATGATCATTTTTTTGTGTGCCATTGCTTTAATACCTGACACCATACGTCAGTCATTTCTCCCTCCGGAGTGCTTGGTGTGTGCAGTAGGCTGATCATTGCTAGAATGCACATAATAATGTATAATGATACCCAATGGAATGCAGGCGAGTGCTTTATGCAAACCATATTTTCTCTCTTAATAAGTGACAGTTCCCATAAGATTGCCAACATGGAGACATTTACAGCCACCTAAAGTATCTGACAGCGAAATACTCCTATTAACACCTTCGCTGCTGGTTCCTGAGATGTATCTTGTTCCCAAACTCACAGATGTAACGGCAGAGCGCCATGTTTGATGACTGGGGGCGCACTGAGGAACCTGGCCTTGGGGCAGCAGAGAGAGTAAATCCGGCCCTGTGTGTGAGTATATAGCATGTTTTTATCAGGGGTTTATTTATAATA
>NW_017306363.1:2009312-2016416 GCF_000935625.1 Nanorana parkeri
GGGGCGTGACCCGCTGGGCCGTCTTCCATTTGCGCCTGTGCGGCCGGGACGTGCCGGTGGACGCCCTCTATGTCTGCGTCCCTGCAGAGGGACTCGGCATCTTCTGCGGGCAGGTACCTGACACTCTGCTTCATGACAAGCGTCCTCTGGCAATGTTCACTAGAGTCTCTGTAATAGTACTGGCTTTCCTAGATGATCCAAGCTTAAGTCAGATTATTTAATTGCTCCAGGTCCCTACACTTGACTCATGGCACCCGTCAAAGCAATATCTGACTCAGCACATTTTTCACTTGAAAACCCATCTCTATGTTGAATGAAGTTACCAACTGGCCAGTATCTTAGCAATCTGCTACTTACAATTTGACTTGTTTCCAATATTAACAATAGAAGATAAATCTAAAGGCCAAAAAAATGTGGCAGCCTAAATACTCAACACCAGCTCATCCAGTCCAGGCAGGTAGCAGAGGAAAGAAACTCCAGTACCAGGATTTAACTACCAAACCAGCCTGTTGAACGGGGCTTCACTTGCCTACCCAAACATAACCTGTCTACCTGAGCATAACCTGTCCTCCCAAGCATAAACTGTCCACCTGTGCAATACCTGCCCACCTGAGCAGAACCCATCCACCTGAGCAGGACCCATCCACCTGAGCAGAACCTGTCCATCTGAGTCCTCCCAAGCATAAACTGTCCACCTGTGCAATACCTACCTGCCCACCTGAGCATAACCCATCCACTTGAGCATAACCCACCCAAATGAGCAGAACCTGTCCACCCGAACATAATCCATCTACCTGAGCAGAACCTGTCCATCTGAGCATAACCTGTCTACCTGAGCATAACCTGTTTACCTGAGCATAACCTGTCTACCTGAGCATAACCTGTCCTCCCAAGCATAAACTGTCCACCTGTGCAATACCTGCCCACCTGAGCAGAACCCATCCACCTGAGCAGGACCCATCCACCTGAGAAGATCCTGTCTATCTGAGCAAGCATTACCTGCCCACCTGAGCAGAACCCATCCACCTGACCAGGACCCATCCACCTGAGAAGATCGTGTCTATCTGAGCAAGCATTACCTGTCCACCTGAGCAAAACCCACCCAACTTGCAGGGAACATTAATTTATATAATCCCAAACCTAAAAAATAAAGTGCTTTGTGTCACTTCTAAAGGAAATTGCTAATTAGAAATGATCATTTTTGATACTTCTCGCTGTCTTCAATTATGAAATTAATATTTTAGATACTTCTTGCTGCCTTCCTTTCCTGGTGCAAATATTTGAGATTCCATTAGCAATTTCCAAACAAAAGAAACAGGACATGATACTTTCATGCAGCAGTTCATTTATAATGAGGCTAAAGGACATAATTGCCTAGCCTGTCAGTGCTCAGATTGGTGTTACAACATAGAGCAGAGACTGATTAATGCAGAGTGGGGCCTCAGACTAGGTACCAGCTTTGGCCCAAAAATCGCTTCAATTAATATTGAAAAGGATTGTAGTAGGTACAGAGAAGCCACCTCATTTGCCTTGTCTGTTCTTGAATGGAAGACACCAACTTCCTACAAGTCCATTTTCCCTTGTTAGGTGACAAACACCCTCACCCCAAGTTTACTGCAGGAGCAGCCGCATTGTAACTGGGGCCCCTAGACATCCAGTGGGCCCTAGCCTACAACCCAGATTGCTTTCCTTGTGGATGATACAGCTCTAATGCAAAGCTGAATTCAGTGCTGGAGCTGTGTTTTCGATAGCAGCTCTTCTGCTTTGTGGCTTAGCTGTGCAGAAAGACACATGGATGCTGCAATTGGTGCAGGTTCTTAGTTATCCTCATCTCTACTCCACTGTTCAGTAGTTCTTATTTACTAACGCATATGCTTCTAGGAAAATCCATTAATGCCATATGAATGAGCAAAATCTGTGCTCATGGAACTTCCCAGATAGCAAGCAATTGAGTTGCAAGTTTGAAAATGACTTGCTAAACTATTGCTAGGCTTGCCAAGCTTCACAATGTTGTTGCACAATTACAGCAAGTCTGCATTGCAAGTCTCCAGACCAGCGAGCTTGCAGAGCTCTTGCTAAGACCTGCAGGACCCTTGCTGTAGACTTGCCAAGCAAATTTGCTACAAATTCAAAAAGTGTCGCCTAGAACTTGTGCTGCAAGTGTTCTGCAAGTCTACAACTTGCCAGGAATATGTGCAGCAAGTTAACAAGAATTACAATTTATCCATGCCGCAAGTTTGTTGACAGGCGCATGTGTGTGCTCCACCAGCCCTGGGGGTCTAATGGTAAACTTCCTGCCAACAACCCACTTCCTTCTTACTCTGACCATGTGGATCTCCCTGGTGCACAGTGGGAATGCAGATGGCTTTTGGATCCTTTCCCCGTTTTCTATCCTTGTGGCACGCCCTATCTTTTCCTTGCCGCTCGTCCTCCCTTGCACCAGTGGGGGGGTTCTTGTCTTAGATGCGAATGCAGCCAATAAGCGTGGTTGCAAGCATGTCTATGCTGTGCGACTCTGCCTTAAAGGGGCTGCAGACCGTTCTACAGATGTACTAGTAATTCATATACTTTACAGTTGAAAGTTTGTGCACACCTGACCATCATATCTATATGAGCTTGTTGGACAGCCTGTTCCAAAACCATGGGCATTGAAACGCAATTGGCACCCCTTTGTAAATATAGTGGCCTCCACTCTTCTACAAAGGCTTTACACAAGATTTTGGATTGAGCCTTTGGAAATTTGGGCCCAATCTGTCAAAAGACCATTTGTGAGGTCAAGTACTGATGTTGGATGAAAAGACCTGGCTTGCAATCAGTAGTCTATTCATCCACAATGGTGTTCTGTAGGGTTGAGGTCAGGGCTTTGTGCAGGTGGATAAAGAGGGAGCCATTTGAGTTCCTCCACACCAAACCCATCACACCATGTCTTTATGGAGCCGGCTTGGTGCACAGGGGCACAGTCATGGTAGAACAGAAAATTACCTTAATTGAACTGTTACCACAGGGTTGGAAGTATACAATTGTCTAAAATGTCATTGTATGCTGTAGTATTAACAATACTCTGGAAACACCTGAACTCAACTTTTTGCCCACATACTTTTGGTCATATGGCGTAGGTGGGATGGTCCGGGGAGCACATACACTTGGTCATATGGTGTAGGTAGGATGGTCCGGGGAGCGCATACACTTGGTCATATGGTGTAGGTGGGATGGTCAGGTGAGCACATACACTTGGTCATATGGTGTAGGTGGGATGGTCAGGTGAGCACATACACTTGGTCATATGGTGTAGGTGGGATGGTCAGGTGAGCACATACACTTGGTCATATGGTGTTGGTGGGATGGTCAGGTGAGCGCATACACTTGGTCATATGGTGTATGTGGGATGGTCAGATGGGCACATGCACTTGGCCATATGGTGTAGGATGTGATGGCCCAGTGTCCACATACTTTTTGCCATACAGTGTATCCCAGCGAATGAATCGTATCACACAGACTGAAATTTGATCCAGATCAGGTAGATTTGCAGGTATCAGTATTGCTGAATGAAGGCAATGTACTCAGCTAACCAAAAGGTGGACCAGTATAAGGGTCCTACAGCCCTCATACCAGTTCAGTCCTGTGCTCCTCTAGGAGGATCCTTGTGTGATAACGATCCTAATAAGGAAGTAGTATATGGTAACCTATGTCCTCATTGGGCCAATGAGCCAATTATGTAACAACGTAATTATGTTGATATCATTTACACACTACAGAGTTCTACTACTTCCCTTCTGGAATGATTTCATCATAATGATTTGAAAAGGGGCGGGATTCATTTTTTATTGGAAATACCCATTTGTTCTCTTTCTGAAAGAAATTGGCTTTATAATAAAAAATAAAAGCAGAGAAGAATAAGAAGCTGAGAAATCTGAATATAATAGCCTGTGAAGCTGATCACAGCATCAGATCCGATGGACTGCTAGCAAGGTAGAATTTTACAATTCATTTATATGTAATGCTAACTGAGTTTAAAGGAAACCTATCACACAGGAAACGTGTGGGCTGCCTTTGATGACCTTTTGAAAGTACTAGCTGCCTGGTTGTCATACAGGTCCTCTGGTTTCAGTACTTTATGAATCATTTTTCTTACAACAAATATGTAGCCAGTAAAGTCCTACTGAAATCAGAACTCTTTAGATGCATCGCCCTCTCTGTATGTCCTGGTGACCATTTTCAATAGGACAGAAAGTGATTGCCAAATGTTTTAAGTTGTCACCACAACAACAACAACAAAAAAGAAAGAAAGAAAGAAAAGAAAGAAAGAAAGAAAGAAAGAAAGAAAGAAAGAAAGAAAGAAAGAAAGAAAGAAAGAAAGAAAGAAAGAAAGAAAGAACTAAAAGAGTTCACTATCCTCTCCAAAACTAAAATAAAAAGTTTTGGCTTTACATATACCATTGTCACCAGGGCAGGAAGTGCGGTATTATTCTCCAATGGAGCCCCTGATTTTTTTCTTCTTCTTTTTTTAAGTTTTAAATAGAGCAGGTAAACCCTGACAGGTTTTTACTACTACTACTACTATTATTATTATTATCATTATTATTATTATTATTATAAACAAGGGTTTCTCTGCTCTGTCCAAAAACTAAAAAAAAACTTTTGGTTACACCTGCTTTTAACCCAGGTCAGTGGGTCAGACAATACTGATACCAGAGGATCAGCATCAAGGCTAAGAAACCAGCATTTTCAGCAGGAGGTCATACTCCATACTCCATAATAGGTTTACATTCAAAAACTGCTGACTTATGGGCAAGGATGGGCTTAATGTTAAAAGCAAAAATAGAATGTCTCATGCCTTTATCGTTACATAAAGTTTGCTGCGATTGAACCTCACCTGTGACCGAATTGCTCAATACAAAAGAGGAAATTAAGTAGATCATTAATACATTTGAATGTAACAAAATAAAAATGTAAGCTTGTTGTTTACCTGATGTGACTATTTTCTTTCCTCACAGATGGTATTAAAAATGGACATCTTCCTATGCAATGAGGGGATTCGGACAGTCGAGGCGGTAAGACTACTGAAGGTGGGTGAGATATCCTCCAGCGAGAATTGTTAATGGGCTTGGCATCTCCTCAGTATCGAGCGAGACCTGGAAAGGGCAGGTCCCAGGAATGAGGTTGGCAGTCTCGGGTGATAACATTGGGGTAGAGTCCGCTTATCACTGTACAGTGAGGCAGCAATCATTAACCAGGAGCTTGACAGGCGGAACACCAAGGTATATGCAGCTAGGATATCCATGACCATGTCACTCCATGTCACTATTATTACAGGAGGACTGTAAGGCCTCATTCACTCCGGCAGTGTCAGACCTGTATCTATATGCTTTTGGAGCACATTTCTCAATGGATGGGATTGATTGTCAATGGAATCATTCAGACTTTTGCATTTACCTGCATTTAGTTTAGCTGTGTTTAAAGGAAATAGAATTCTGTGCATCCAGGATCCGATTGGAAGCTCTAAACACGGCTTCAAGCAATAACAGATAAGCGGAGGAAAAAAGTGATCCAGGAAGTATAAAAGTTCCCAGAAAACTTCTCCTGCATTTAGAAAAGCTAAACGCAGGAGTTCCAGTGTGAATGAAGCCTAAGCCCTCATTTACACTGTAATCGTCCCGCACGTACAGCTCCATGTTGCGTGCAGGGCCATATCGAGCAGCTCCCGGGATGGACAGGTGCTGCATGTCATTAGTATGCAGCCCCCGTCCTTCTCTATGGGACAACACGGCCGTACGCCCCCCTATGCTCACCTCAAGTCAGGTCGGGTGTGTGTTTCCTGGCTCGGACGCAGCGTACGCTCACCTGCACGGACGTGCAGGGCGGGTGAGCTTAGGGGGGCATATGGCCGCTTAGTCCCATAGAGAAGGACTGGGGCTTCGTACTAATCACACGCAGCACCTGTCCTTCCCAGGAGCTGCTCGATACGGCCCTGCACGCAGCATGGAGCGGTACGTGCGGGTCGATTAGAGTGTGAATGAGGGCTAAAAGTCTACGTTATGTCTTTGTGACTTTTACAGCAAGATGTATATATGCCAGCTATCCTTGCGGATATTTTAATGCACTTTCGGTATAATATATTGAACTAAGTGCCAGAAAAGAGAGACTGTTGTTACAGAGAGATAGGGGGTCTATTTATAAACAATCCGCAGAGCCATTTGCACTGTGAATATCTGTGAGCATTCGATCTGAGTCAAAAACAAATGCTCTTAGTTGAATATAATGTAATGTTATACCACATTATGGCCCCTGGATGGAGCTGAGGAGCATTCAAAATAAATATTTCCTATGCTCCCCAGCTCCATCTAGTGACCGTACTGCTGTATTACATTATATTCCACCTGAAAAGAAAATATACTAAGGGGTCTATTCACCAAGCTGCCGAGGGCAGCCGAGTGAATGACCGATCTGAAGTGAAGTGAGCCTAACACTGTTCGGCTATTCACTTCAGGCTGGTATGGCTAATTTCAGCCGTACATCGGCTGAAATCAGCCGTACATTGGCTTGCTTCGTATGGCTTGCAGAAGCAAGCCAATGTGCAGAAGGAGTTCGACTCAGCCGATCCAACATCTGGATCGGCTGAGCCGAACCCCTGGCAGGCTTCTCACTGATGTTCGGGCTATTCTTAAAGATCCCGAACAGCAGTGAGTGAATAGCCGAATGCCGCTGAGCGGCATTCGGCTCAGCTGTTCTGCTCGGTCCCTCAGAGGGACCGAGCAGAACAGAAAAATAGTTAAAAAGTGCAAAAAAAGTAAATAGCAAACGATTGTGCGGAGCTAGCAGTGAGAGCTAGCTCCGCCCAATAGTTTCCTATTGTCCGGCGGCTCTGCTGCTGTAAAAGAAAAAAGAAAAGAAAAAACTCTCCTGGGCGCTCTGGGAGCCTCCCGCTCCTGGCCGCCAAGGAGAGAAACACTGCTGTGTCTTTTTTTCTTTATTCTGACACGAGCGATGTCAGAATAGAAAAGAAAAAAAAAAGAATTTTCCCATTGAAAAGCATTGGGACATTACTATTGGCTATTTCAATTTGCAATAGCCAATAGTAAACTAGCATTGTACCCGCCCTCTGCT
>NW_017306363.1:2017373-2020217 GCF_000935625.1 Nanorana parkeri
ATGCATATGCGTTCGGCTCGGCTGAGCCGCTCGGCCATGATCGGGAGCTGTACGGGCTATTGTGAATAGCCCGTACAGCAGGCTCTCGGTTCGAATTAACCGATGGACTCCCGTAACCGAAGCTAGCCGAAGGATCGGCCGAAGCTACGGCTAGATCCTTCGGCAGCTTCATGAATAGACCCCTAAGAATGCTTTGCCTCTATTCGCACAGAATGAATGTTCGCAGTGATTCACAGGGTGAATTGACTCTACACAGTGTTTATAAATAGACCCCATAAGTGTATTTCAGGGCAAAATACAAATAAAAAATGATATGTTAAGTTCATCTCTGCAATACATTTCCCCATGTTCATCCTTTAATAAATGCTGCAAAGTACAATAACATACCTGTTGATCTGCCAGAAACTCTAGCTTTCCAGTTGGGGCTGACAACACAAGCATTTCCTGTATTGATATCCCAAGTAGTGTTGTCAGCCTGATCTGTTGAACTACAGAGCTTCTCCTGGCCCCGCCCCTCCTGTGTCCTCATCCACATGCATATATTGATTTCTTTTCCAGCAAAACAATACTGCTTCCTGGGCTCCCAAGCTCCTTCCCACACACGGTGTGTAGGAAAACGGGAAGATGTAGTTCATGGGTTGTGTCTACATCACTTGGAACCAGGGGCGTCCCGAGGCCAGGTGTCACCTGCAGAAGGTGTGACGGACCCCAGTACTCAGGATGAGTATGTCCGCCGCTGTATTCTTACTTGCTCAGGAGATATCGAAACCCGCTGATCCTTAGCTCCCAGTTTCCCCAGTCACTGGCCGAGACACGAATGTAGGGTGAAACAAACTCTGATTTATTGAGCAACTGCACAAACTTTTATACAGCAAGTGAGGAGATCAGATTATAATCCCATCACATCCACCCTGCCCTCCCTAGACAATCGGTCTGCTCAACCCCACAGGGCTTCCCCTGCTAACGAGCTCCAGACAGCCATAGCAGGAGCCTGGCCAGAATGTAATTGTTCTGGGCTCCTTCAGAGTACAAAAAGAGATAACGAGGGATGGTGCTGATAGTCTTTTCATAACCAGGTAACAAATCATAACGCACTTAAACCTAACCCAACACCAATACACATTTAACTTATAAACTGATCACCATGTCGTCACATAGCTCCCCCAAGTTAAAAGATGGCAGACCCGGTGAGACCCTCTACGGGTCCACTTGGGGATGTCCATGCTGTTAGTCACCCTTCCAGTTTTGTTTGGCGGGATAGTCCATCAGCATTACCATTGGGTTTCCAGAGCCGGTATTGAATTGGCAAATTGGACAGCTGTGGGGCCAGGCTCCGCCGCAACAGCCGTCCATGGGCCCCGGACACCCGGTTCAACCAAACAAGGGGAGTCTCCATAATCCTAGGTCCATAGTCACTGGGAAGGAGGCCGGCCACCAGCCCCCTCCAGGAGCCCAGGTCACGGTGCGTTCTGTGACATTTCTTCCCCCCCAAAAGTAGACTTATTAGGTCCCAATCCCCCAACTGGTCTGCACCTGCATTTGTCGGGCAGCATAAGTCCACATATTCCATCCAAAGGACGTCCTGCCTCTGCTGCTGGGGAGAGATGTTGTCTGTGCCTTCCTGACAAACATGGTGCCTCTGAAGAGAGATAAAACCAGAATCTTCTGGACACCAAAGCCACGTGCTGGTAGAGAGG
This sequence comes from Nanorana parkeri, assembly GCF_000935625.1. NCBI lineage: Eukaryota > Metazoa > Chordata > Amphibia > Anura > Dicroglossidae > Nanorana > Nanorana parkeri. The sequence continues at coordinate 2,019,071 of NW_017306363.1, forward strand.
CCAGCTTCCTATTCTCACATGATAGTTGGAACAGGCAACAGTGCGGGACGTAGGCCAGTGGCACTCTGCCCTGGTGTCAGCACTTCTGCTGGGGAATCCTCAGTTATGGTTTGCTGTTGGGGTGGGAGGACGGCTTCCTCCTCTACCTGGATTCCAATTTGTTGCTGGGGAGGGAGGACGACCACCTCCTCTCCCGGACTGCTGATCTGCCTCTGGGGAGAGAGGTCGGCTACCTCTTCTCCCTGGAACTTCATGTGCCGCTGGGGAAAGAGGTGAGCTACCTCTTCTCCCTGGAACCCTATTGCCAGCTCTTCAGCTAGGATCAGTAGTTCCTCTGCATCAGCCTGCTGTTGTGGAGAGGGGCTGCCTGCCCTGGCTCCCTGGAGCTTCAGAGGTGTTGCTGGTGCTGGGCAGAGGTCAGCAGCACTCTGCCCTGATGCCAGCTCTTCAGCTGGCATCAGGGCTCTTCATTGTTCGGTGCGGCCGGCCAGACCCAGATTGCGTGAGAGAGGGCGGAGGGAGGGAGCGATAATAATAAACGCAGAGTTCTGAGATCAGTAATGTAACGCAGTGCGGAGGTCAGTAATGTGACGCAGTGCGGAAGTCAGTAATGTAACGCAGTGCGGTGGTCAGTAATGTGACGCAATGCGGATGTCAGTAATGTGACGCAGTGAGGAGGTCAGTAATGTGACGCAGTGAGGAGGTCATTAATGTGACGCAGTGCGGAGGTCACCGGTGTCAGAAAAGGGACTTACAGTGGTGAGGTGCTCTGTCCTCATGCCCTCTTCTTCCTCTCCGGGTGGTGGTGGGGGGAGGGGCAAGCATCAATGTCTGTGAAGCTTCTCCTTGTCACCTGCAATGGCAGAGCTGACAGGAGATCGGGAGATCGTGGCTGCAGCGGCCGCTTCTCAGGGGAATGGGAGGGAAAGGGGGGGAGGGGGGGACTGTAATGTTCCCCGGGTTCCTGGCTCCTCTCGACTGCGTTCCAGGCTGTGGCGCATCGGCCACGTTGACCGCCGCACGCCTCCTCCCCCTTGACGGAAGCTACTGTGCGTTCCAAGCTGGAACGCGGAAGTAGCCCACGGCCGCGTGACGTCACGGCCGCGGGCTATTTAAACCTGCCAGAGATGACGTGGGGTGGTCGATG
>NW_017306363.1:2020503-2026097 GCF_000935625.1 Nanorana parkeri
CGGGCTATTTAAACCTGCCAGAGATGCTGTGGGGTGTTCGATGATTGGGATCATAGCCCAAACACCCCAGGAACCTCACCAACCTGCCTCAAACCTCTCCTCACGGATCCTTACAGCTCCCCAGCAGCCAGCCTCCACTGGACTCCTCTTGCATGCAGCTGATCGCTCATACCACCAAACCGCAAGTATCTGATATATCTACTCTGCAAGTGTCTCGGCTCATATACGCTGCCCTCTGGTGGAGACTTTGGGTTTCACCTCTCTTCTTTGCAATACACATGCCATATATGCTGTGTAAAGGGGATTGCTGCTGTTATCTGTCATAGTGACTGTATCCTCCGCTTATACCACTATTCCAGATAGGATTGCCAAGATCAGGAATATGATTTAATATTCTTCAAACTAATTCGCCTGTGTTTACCGATTACTGTTAGCGGTCCATGATGACTAAATCCCCAACTCTCCGTTTATGATTGAGAGAGCCGCCGGGGATTTTAGCCTGACAACCGCACTAAACACCCAGTTGGAACCGCAGCTGTGATCCACCATACACATCCAAAGCCGGGCCCTGACAAGAGGACCACTCATGTATAAGTGTTTTTTCAACATTGTGAATGCATCATGTATGATACCACTATTCCAGATAGGATTGCCAAGATCAGGAATATGATTTAATATTCTTCAAACTAATGCCTGTGTTTACCGATTACTGTTAGCGGTCCATGATGACTAAATCCCCAACTCTCCGTTTATGATTGAGAGAGCCGCTGGGGATTTTAGCCTGACAACCGCACTAAACACCCAGTTGGAACCGCAGCTGTGATCCACCATACACATCCAAAGCCGGCCCTGACAGAATCATCAAACCTATAAAAAAAATATGGATCCAGCGGAACTAACCACCTATGTGTTGGACCTCGCCCAGAAAGTTGAAGCGCTGACGCTTACTGTGCAAGCCGTCCGCCATGAAAACCAGACCCTACGCTCCCAGATCCCTGCTAGTCCGGCCCCCACCAGGGATCCGCCCGAACCCCAGGTCAGCCCTCCAGATGTCTTCACTGGTGACCGACGCAGATTCAGGGAGTTCATTAACGCCAACAAATTATTGTTTGAACTGCAACCCAGGACTTACCCCACTGATAGAGTCAAAGTGCTCACCTTAATTTCTTACCTTAGAGGCGAGCCCAGAGCCTGGGCCGATACTTACATCGAGAAAGAGGATCCGATACTTAACTCCTTCCCTGGTTTCCTGGAGCACATGTCACGGTTATACGAAGACTCCACAAAACAGCTAACCGCTGAGACCGCCATTAGGTTGCTGAAACAAGGAAGGAGACCAGTAGAGGACTACGTAGCTGAGTTCACCAGGTGGTCCAGGGAGACTGAATGGACTGACGTTAGTCTACGCAACCAGTTTAGGCTCGGGCTTTCAGAGGCGCTGAAAGACGAACTCGCCCGTGCTGATCTTCCTCCTACCCTAGAGGAGATAATCCAACGAGCCATCTCCATAGATAGAAGATTGCGTGAGAGAAGAACGGGTCTCAGGTTATTTCCACTCACCCACTCCAAGGAGTTCTCCCCCCTCGGACGAGCCAATGGAGGTTGGAGCCATCCGAGGTCCCCTGTCCCAGTCGTAGAGGAACCGAAGGAGGGAGAAGCACCTCTGCCTTTATTGCGCATCCCCAAGACATACGGTCTCAAGCTGTCCGCAGGCAAATCCCAAGGCCGAAAGTAACCTACACCCCATCTGTAAGCTCACCCCTACCATTACGCAACCCCATGCTTACATATTTCTCCCTTTGACCTTGCAGTGGGATCAAGAGAGGATTGTATCTGAAGCGATGATCGACACAGGCGCATGTGGTAGTTTCATCGACAAACGACTTGTTGATCAAAATAAAATACCTCTAGTTAAACGCACCACTCCGTTGTCTGTCAGTTTCTTGGATGGCTCTAAGGCTCCTTCGGGTCCGATCTGCTACCAGACACAACCCCTGCTGGTTTCCTGTGGCAACAACCACACCGAGTTCCTTTCACTGGGGGTCATCTCCTCTCCGGTTTTCCCCATCGTACTGGGCTTACCGTGGCTCAAGCTCCATCAACCTACCTTCTTGTGGAGCGAACAGACTCTCCAACTGCGGTCTGATTATTGCACGGAAACTTGTTATCCGGTTACACCTCTGCTATCCGTCACCGACAATGATGCCCCACCTCAGTACAAGGACTTGGCTGAGGTCTTCAGTGTGCGGTTGGCGGAGTCCCTACCTCCACATAGGCCGTATGACTGCCCTATAGACCTGATCCCAGGAAGCCCTATCCCCACTGGCAGGATATACCCTCTTTCTGAACCTGAACTACTCCACCTCAAGAGCTATCTGGAGGACAACCTTAAGAAAGGGTTTATCAGATCTTCCACCTCACCAGCCAGTGCGGGAATGTTCTTCGTAAAGAACAAGGGCGGCTCACTTAGATCCATTATCGACTATAGGGCTCTCAACAAAGTCACAGTAAAAAATCGATACCCTCTCCCGTTAATACCCGAGCTTATCGAGAGGTTACAAGATGCCAAAATCTTTACTAAACTCGATCTACGTGGGGCATACAACCTTATTAGAGTCCGCCAGGGAGACGAGTGGAAGACTGCCTTCAAAACAAGATACGGTCTTTTTGAATATACCGTTATGCCCTTTGGACTGTGTAACGCCCCTGCAACCTTCCAACACCTGATAAACGACATTTTCAGAGACCTCCTCGATGTCTGTGTCGTCGTGTATCTTGACGACATTCTTATCTACTCCAAGGATCTAGAGACCCACAGAAAACACGTCAGATGGATCCTCTCCCATCTCAGGGCCCACTCACTATACGTCAAGCTATCCAAATGTGTCTTCGAACAACGCACTATAGCCTTCCTGGGATACGTAATATCTCCCCTGGGCATAGAGATGGATCACGCAAAGATAGACTGTATTGTGAAGTGGCCAGTACCAAAAACCAGAAAGGCCCTGCAACGCTTCCTTGGCTTCTCCAATTATTACAGGAAGTTTATACGCAATTTTTCCTCGATCTTCAAGCCTCTGACTGCTCTCACTGGTGCCAACACCACCTTCTCTTGGTCTCCCGAAGCCAGGAAGGCCTTCACCACCCTGAAGCAAAGCTTCACCTCGGCCCCCATCCTGCAGTTGCCGAATCCAGAGTACCATTATGTCCTAGAGGTCGATGCCTCTCATGTCGCTGTGGGAGGAGTGTTATCACAACGTATGGGCCTCGACACTCCGCTACACCCCGTGGCTTTTTTCTCCAGAACCCTCACAGCCGCAGAAACAAACTACCCTATTGGGGAGAAGGAACTCTTTGCAATTAAGGTTGCACTAGAGACCTGGAGACACTTACTAGAGGAAACAAGATATCCGTTCACTATCTTCACAGACCATCGAAATGTTCAGTATCTCAAGACCTGCAAAACCCTCTCGGGGAGACAAGTCAGATGGAGTTTGTTCTTTGATCGTTTTGATTTTATTATTTCTTACCGTCCTGGTACTTGTAACGGCAAGGCTGATTCACTGTCACGAATACACGAAGAGAATCCTGTGACTCCTTCTCCAATTATTTCCGCGTCCAGGTTTCTCGGCTCTACCATACCCTTCAAGGAACAAATCAGAAACAGCCTTCCCACTAGCTTAGATTCTCTACCTCCGGGGCTCACCACCGATGAGGAGGGGTTCATCTACAAAGATACCAGGATGTACGTTCCTCCCTCCATGCAACCCACTGTCCTACAATTACTCCATGATGCCCCACTCGCGGGTCATCCTGGTTACATCAAGACCCTCGAATTGATCAAGAGGCACTTCTGGTGGCCCCGCATGAAAGACACTGTTCTAGACTATGTCACCACCTGCGAAAGATGTCTAACGTGCAAACATGAAAGGAGACCCCCATATGGGTTATTAGCTTCTATAGATATACCTGTAATGCTCGCCTCGTGAGAGGGCCGAATACCCTCTATGGATCTCAACTGCGGAATGGAGAGGGTTAAGGAACGGGAATCAGAATAGCAGCTCCTCCCTGGAATGCCCAGTTTTGTATGTGCTTAGGCGTTTGGGAGGCTGCGGTACATCACGCCCCGTATACACAGTAGGGAAATGGGGAAACACCCGCACACGAATGGGTATTGCCTGGCAGTAATGCACGACCGGTTGGAGTGTACAGCTACTGATGGGAGCAATGCAATAGTTCAGATGGGGTTTAGGCACAGTGAACAGCTGAGAGCAATGCAATAGTACAGGTAGTTTAAGGTACAGTGAACAGCTGAGAGCAATGCTAATAGTTCAGATAGGGTTAAGGCTAGACATGTGCGATTTGGTTCGTTCCGAAATTCGTTTTGAACGAATTTTCGGAAATTCGGAGATTCGGATGCATCCGAATTCCGAATTACAGCTAAGACGAATGCAAACGACAAAGGAAACCGCTGCCTGCTTCGTCTCACAGATCCTCAGACTCCATGGGCTCCCAACCACGATCATATCGGACCGTGGCACCCAGTTCGTCTCTTTATTCTGGAGGGCACTCTGCTCCTCTCTACATATAGACCACCGGCTTTCTACGGCGTACCACCCACAGACCAATGGCCAGACGGAAAGGGTCAATCAGTGTCTTGAACAGTATTTAAGATGCTATACCACCCACCTGCAAGACGACTGGTATGACCTACTTCCACTGGCGGAATTTGCTTTTAACAATACCTCCAGTTCTTCTACTCAGCAGACACCCTTTTTCTCGAACTACGGCTTCCACCCGACCTACTTGCCTACTGACTTCCTTCCTCCTAACGTGCTGTCAGCCGAGGACTACCTGACGAAACTCTCCAAAACCAAAAGATTGCTCCAAGGTAACCTTAAACGTGCTCAAGAACAGCAGAAACATTTTTATGACCTAAGACGGCGGGCACCACCAACCTACCAGGTAGGTGAAAAGGTCTGGCTCTCCACAAAAAATTTAAGGCTGAAGGTTCCTTCTAAGAAGCTGGGGAGGCATATCATTGGACCTTACGTGATCGACAAAGTGATCAACCCCAATGCAGTCCGTCTAGTGTTGCCCTCTACACAGCACAGCCCGGCCGCTCTTCTATCTCTGGTGATCTATCACTTAGAGGAAAGTCTCCTCGTTCTTCTCTATGTGATAGAGCACCAGAGTTAGAAGAGCGGAGGAGCGATCACAGATGCGGCTGCTGAAGTCCTAGTCAAGCGTGATCTCAGGCAGCCACATCGGCCTGAAACCCGAATCTTTCTCTGAGCTGCGGGCACCTGTAAACAGACACAGACTACCCGCAGCTCAGAGCAGTGACGACTCTAGGAACAATATATAGGGGGGGCACATACCACAATCCATACTGGGGGGGCACTAATAATTTTCACTAGCCTCCCTCTACATGTCCGGTACTTAGGCACTCCCACCTGCTTTAGACCACCACTGACTGTCCGTACGTCCGGGCTGTGGGAGGAGAATGGGAGCAGCCGGACAGGGCCAAAGCCGGTGTTCTAAAGTTTTTCTCGACCCCATAAAATTTCTTCACTGTGTCACTTCTGGTGCGG